>NC_058409.1:47261298-47468865 GCF_002201575.2 Neomonachus schauinslandi | reverse complement strand
TCTTTCTTTCTTTCTTTCTTTCTTTCTTTCTTTCTTTCTTTCTTTCTTTCGACAGAGAGAGACACAGCGAGAGAGGGAGCACAAGCAGGGGGAGTGGGAGAGGGAGAAGCAGGCTTCCCGCTGAGCAGAGAGCCCGATGGTAGGGCTCAATCCCAGGACCCTGGGATCATGACCTGAGCCGAAGGCAGATACTTAATGACTGAGCCACCCAGGCACCACAGTACCCTGTTTCTTTCATATTTAGCAGAGTTTAATGCGAACTAGACAATATAGGCTTATAGAAATTGTCTGTAATTAAATAATACCCAGATTATTTCTTACAGTTATAGAAAGCTTTTTTCTGGATTTTCAGAGTGATGGAAAAATTTAGTAAATTTTTTTTGTTATTGACCAAAATTAAAAATGCCCACAGACTATCAAATACAAATAAGCAAACATTTGATTTTTCTAGGTACTAATCCAGTAGAAGCCTTCCTTTTAAAAGTTTCAATAAGTTGGTTTTTGCTAATATATTTCATAATATAATAAATGCTTGATAAAGCAAATTCTCAGCTTACTAGTAGTATATACAAAACTATAGCACAAATAATTATATTTGGAATGGAAGATTATGTACAGCTGTGTACCATTTTCCCAACACAGTAGTAAGAATGTATTACAAAATATTGAGGTAGAAAAGCTGATGTTCTATACCCTGACATCTGTAGGATTGCCTGATATATCGATAAATAATGCTTGAAAAACTTAACCCGTTGAATCCAATTCATTTTTAAACCATGACTTAGATGACTGAAATAGCAATGTTTTTGTCTTTGTTCCTAGAGATAACGAACATGCTGTTGGGTTGTGAAGAAACTGAGGGTGGAGAGCAGATGGGATTTTTGGCAAAGAGTAGGCAAGTCTGACTGTTGACAGCAGGAGCTAATGCTCTAGCATACGGTGCTGATAATACCTCAATCAATTAAAGACGTGCCATTCAGGATTTGCCAGTCAGAAGACATCTTAAGTACTTTTTCTTAAAGCCATGAACAGCTTCATTATAACCTCCTATGGGGCCAAGCAGCCGATTTAGGATTCACTTTTGACAGTTGGCTGATGCCAGTTTTTCAATGAATGTATGTTCATGCCTGGAAATATTGCTAATGTGAAATGTTGCTATTTTATGATACTATGTCACCATCTGAACGGCACATGCATAATTTATTCATCATCCACAAATATTTATTGAACTCAACTGCTGAGTGCTTTAGTATGTACATAACAAACCTTTTGTTTTCAAAGCTGATTATGCTGCAAGTCAGCATGGGGCTTCCTGTGAATTCCTATGTTCCTCCTGTACTTCTCTTCATGGCATTTATCACTTTCTTTTTATACCCTCCCTCTTAAGAGTAAAAACCAAAGTGATCCTTACAATGGCCTAACAGACCCTACACAAACTTCCCTTATATATCTGACCTCTTGACCTCTCCTCTCTCTCTTTCTCTGTCTTGCTCTTTCCTTCTCTCTCAGACTCTTTTCATGTGTGGATAAAGTGTCAAATTCCATTGTGGGAAAACAAATGGTCCTTTATATTATGGTGAGTACTTACTGCATACCCGGTACATCAGAGTGGATATCAGAGATGCTTTCATCGAGGAGTTTCCAATAGTTTCAGAAATGAGATTAAATAATACACATGACAATATGAGAATAAATAAGTTGTTACTCTAAGTTATAAACTATAAGTTGCCTAAGTTTTAAATATCAAAGAATAAGAAAGTTCAGAGTTCAGAAAATGTATGAGGACTGTCTCCTTGTATCCAGTTATCATCACTTTATTTACTGACTACTTATTTTTTTATTTATCATTAAACGGAAGGCTTCCAACTCTTTCTCTTTTTCCCATTACTTTTCCCTGAGTACCAAGTAGGCATTTCTAAATGCTCCAAAGCAAGTGCAAACCAGAATTTATTATTCCCAATTTCAATTAGTGGCATCACCACGTGTCTTCCAACTACAGCCAGAACCTGGAAATAACCCTCAGTTCCTCCTCCTTAACTGCCTCCTCGCCCCGTCTGCACCCTATTACCCTGGCGCTTCGTAAGTATGTCCTATCTATAGATTCCCTTCCCTAAACGTCCTTTTCCAGCACCTTGGCTGGTGCCAATGTCATCTCTATTCTGGGTTTTACAAGAACCTTTTAATCGTGTGTTAATTCTAAGTTTTTTTCCCCCCAAGCCAGCCACTGCTACCCCATTGTACATACAACACAGTGATCTTTTTAAAGTTCAAATCCATCATTTATGTCACTTACTATTGTCCTTAGAATAAAATCCTTTGCATGGTATCAGAGGCCCTGCTTGTCATCCATCTTTTTAAGATGACATTCTGGTTGCTTCCAGGTCTGATGGCAGGGACTGGGGTGTTTTCCCTATTATAAGATCTAACAAGTCCCGCTAGGGCCAATATTAATCAAGAGGGTCTGATCCAAGGGAGTGAAGTGGGGTCTCGGAGAGGGTCTTTGGAAATGTAGGCGCAAAGCCAAGGCCAAAGTTTTAGGCTCTTGGATAGGTCCTGGTCCAGCTCTGTTGGGTTGAATTAGAGGAGTCATGGGGAGCAAAAGTAGAAAATGAATATGCTAGTTGCATTCAATTTCTATTGCTGTGACTACAAACTTAGCAGTTTAAAACCACACATGTATATTATCCCAAAGTTCCTGTAGGTCAGGAGTCCAGGCATGGCTTGGCTGGAACCTCTGCTCAGGGTCCCACAGGTTGCACTCAATGCACCTAGGCTGCATGCTTTTCTGGAGCTTGGGGTCCTCTTCCAAGCTCATTTAGGTTGTTAGCAGAATTCAGTTCCTTGCAGTTGGGAACTGAAGCCCTCAGCTCCTAGAGGTTGCCTCTCTCCATAGGCAGTTCACAATACGACTGCCCCTTCAAGGTCAACAGAACATCTTTCTTGATTCAAGTCTTTTAGACAAGGCCTGGTGTCTGTCTGCCTATCGTTCTCTCAAAATATCTATTTCTGTATCTCCTCCATTTTATTATTCCTCCCTCTCTGATACTAGCTATGAAAATATATTATGAAAGGGAATTTTTCTTTTTTTATACCTACACTTTTTTATAACTTGAGGGTTTATTGTCATCCATTAACTTATTTACTAGTCACTATTACTATCCCTATTCCTCAGACTGGGAAATAAAGCACAGAAATGTTAAAGAACTTCCCTAAGTTCATACAAACAGTCCTAGCTAATTGGTAGATCTGGAATTCAAGACAGCTTGGGAGGGGTAATTGGGTAGCCTATGTCCTACCCACAGTGACAATGAATGAAACAGAATGCAGGAGGAGGAGTGGCTGGAGGCAGAAGTTGACTTTCTCTGCAGAGGTGCATATGTAGGTGTCAGGAGAGAGGCTATTGACAGTAATAATGTCAACCCGGGATTTCCTCTGAAATGTGACTAAATCTCACAGATACCTACTGTTCAAATGACAGAGACTATGATATCACATCTGGTGTGAGGCTCTTGTTAAAATGGAGAAACTATGAAGGCCACCCTTTGGAATTAAAGAGGGATTGAATGAAGAACAAAACTCAGTGCATTTTCCCAATGACTTAGATGCCAATAAACTTACTCTGAAATGCATGTGAAAAAATAAAAGTCTGCATATACCTAAGCCAGTTTTGAAAACAGGAGTAAAGAAGCAAGACTTAGGGCGCCTGGGTGGCTCAGTTGGTTAAGCGACTGCCTTCGGCTCAGGTCATGATCCTGGAGTCCCTGGATCGAGTCCCGCATCGGGCTCCCTGCTCGGCAGGGAGCCTGCTTCTGCCTCTGACCCTCCCCCCTCTCATGTGCTCTCTCTCATTCTCTCTCTCTCAAATAAATAAATAAAATCTTTAAAAAAAAAAAAAAAAGAAGCAAGACTTATCCTGTAAGACAATGATTCTCTCTCAGTGTTATCTCTAGACCATAAACATCAAGCATCACCTGGGAATGTGGCTAGAAATAGAAATTCTTGGGCACAGACCTGCTTCAATCAAGAGCCCTGTGGGTGCAGCCAGACAAGGGCTCCTGCTGACTCTAATGCGGCAGAGCTTGAGGATTGCTGCTTTAAGAGATTAAGATGGATATACATTTTTAGGTATAAAAGTAACAGTACATAAAAGCAAATACAGAAAAATGTTAATGGAAGAATCGAGAATGATAGGTGTTTTATTATAAAACTTTCAAATTTGATGAAAAAAAAAAAGACATCTAGGAACAGAAAAACAGGCCAAGAAAACACTATAGAAAACTCAAGCATGGATGCATAGGTACTTGATACATAATAAACATCACATTACAGGTCAATAGAAAAAAGTAGACTTCTTAAGCCTTGTGGAGAAAACATGGAGTTTCATTCCAGATTTGTGCCATATACAATGGTGAACTCTAGAGGGATTAAAATTGAAATATTAATAGTAAATATATCTAGTTAATAGAAGTCAATGTGGGAAAACATTTTTTGACTCAGATATGGAGACTTAAGAACAATGAAGCATAAATGATAGATTATGTAAACTTTCTTTTTAAACAAAGGATATCATAAACAAAAGTAAACAGACTGTGAACTAGGATACTGGTGATGTCTAAAAAGCGACAGGAGAGTAGTACCTGGAATAGACAAGGAACTCTTACAAATTGGTCTTGAAAACATCAGAAAAATGGGGTAAGGGAATAGGAAAATTACAGAATGGTAAACCTTACTGGCTAACAAGTGTATGTACTTGTCAAACACACCAGTAATCAAAGGAACGGAAAATAAAACAATGTCAAAATACATTATATTCATTAAACATGCAAAAGTTGGAAAGTCACATAAAACTGTCTGCAAATATGTGGGGAATGAGATTCATTTGTCTAGCCAGTGAAAGTGTAAACTGGTGCAGACTTCCCGGGAATTACTTCAGCAGTGCTTTGTGCAATTAATAGTATCTGTGACTTGGCAATTGCACTCCTAGCTATGTATTTTAGAGAAATTTTCAGAGGTTCAAAAAATGACATAAATGAGCATACTCACCACTGTGGTGTTTATGAAAGCAGAGAGGTGAAGTAGAGACATCACAGGTGTTCATCACCAGAAAAATGGCTGAATCAAATGTAGTGGATTCACACACACACACACACACTATATATATATATATATATATATACATACATCACATTAAAAAAAATCTGTAGCCTGTTGCATTTATTAAAAAATACCAACACTAGGGGCGCCTGGGTGGCTCAGTCGTTAAGCGACTGCCTTCGGCTCAGGTCATGATCCCAGGGTCCTGGGATAGAGCCCCACATCGGGCTCCCTGCTCAGCGGGGAGCCTGCTTCTCCCTCTCCCACTCCCCCTGCTTGTGTTCCCTCTCTCGCTGTGTCTCTGTCAAATAAATAAATAAAATATTTAAAAAAAAAACCAACACTATTCTTTTTTTAAATATTTTATTTATTTGTTTGTTTGACAGAGACAAGCGAGCGAGCACACAAGCAGGCAGAGTGGGAGGCAGAGGGAGAAGCAGGCTCCCCGCTGAGCACGGAGCCCAAAGCGGGGCTCCATCCCAGGACTCCGGGATCATGACCTGAGCCGAAGGCAGATGCTTAACCAATTGAGCCACTCAGGCGCCCAAACACTGTTTTTTTAAATATTTTATTTATTTATTTGACAGAGAGAGACACAGCGAGAGAGGGAACACAAGCAGGGGGAGTGGGAGAGGGAGAAGCAGGCTTCCCGCGGAGCAGGGAGCCTGATGCGGGGCTCGATCCCACAACCCTAGGATCATGACCTGAGCTGAAGGCAGATGCTTAACGACTGAGCCACCCAGGCGCCCCACCACTGTTCTTTTTATAATCATTTTCACCCTATAAATTCCAACTTAGATTTTACTATAAGAACTTAAAATTAATCGATATGTATAGTTTCTTTTAGAAAAAGTGGAATTCTCTTCTCACTTGTAGAGATCATCTAGTATTTTCCAACCACATTCTTACTTATGATCAACATAATTACACTACTTTTGCTCCACTACATCTGATTCTGGTTATTATTCCTTGGATCCCAAATCTACTTTTGAGATTTCTCATTTTGTTCCAATATATTCCCTGGTATTGGTTCAAATATATACCGCTCTTTTGTTGAGGCTCAGTGGGAGATTAATTTTGAGAACTTTAATTTCTGAAACTGTCTTTATTTTACCCTCTGACATGAAAAACTTTAAATATCCCTGCATCCAAAGTCGGTCATTAAAGTTGTGATTTTGTTCACTTTGCAAGTAACTGCCTTCACATTTTGGAATATAAGATACTCTTTTTGAAACTTTAAAAATGTTCTTTATATCTGATCTGAAACTTTGTGAAGACATATCTGGTGTGCATGTTTATAGTTTTTGTCTGGCCACGAATGGACCCATTTGGTCTGAAGACCTATGCTGTGCTTCCGGTCTAGGGCATCTCCTCGAGGTTTTTAAAAATTTCCCTCACTTGTGTATCCATACCCTTTTCTCCTTTTGAACTCCTATTAGATCCATGTTGGAACACAAGACTTTTCTTTCATGTCTCATTTCTCACTATTTTTTAGTTCATTTGCATTACATTTTATGGAATCCTAATCTAAAGAGCTTGCAAATTTGCTCTTACGGATATCCTTCCTATTCTTCAGCACAACTACTGAATTTATAACAAATTCTACTTTCCATTATAAAGATATTTAAATGCTTCCCTAACAGCTAATCTTGCAAATTCAATAATCTCTTTCTCCCTCAGAAGATAACATTTCAAAATAATGATTTTTTCAAATATTGGTACTTCTGTTTGGTGACTCTCTTCATGGTGTTGCTTTTCTTCAAATGTTCAGTAACTATTGTTCTCATCTTAATATGAACTTGTGTGAGAATGTTATTTGCTTACTGCAAACTATTTTCCCTAATCATGGGCAAAAGGAAGGACAGGACATTGGGTAAGCCTGGTAAAATGGCTTGTACTGGTTTTCCCTTCTAATGTAATCACTCACATACATCATCTTCTGCATAGTGCTTGGCATAAAAAAGGTGGTAATTATAACCAACCTCATATGATGCAGTACTCCCAGCGTTATCTACAACTCCTTCTTGATCTTTTATTCTGTCTCTACTTTTGAAGCATCCCTGAAGCCAGATTCACCTTTCATGGTAGAATTCTTTGGCCCTATCTGTCCTAGGATTTCAAAGAATTCCTTAAAATTTATCCAGTGCACTTTTATTTCTCCAAACTGTGGAGATTAAATAATACTTTTACCTATCATACTATGAAATAATCATCTTTTCTGTCACTTCTAGGGATGTGGATGGGAGGAGCTTGAAGGATGCACCAGTGTACAATCTTGAACAATTTACTTTGTGACAGCTAAGCCTGCACATGGTTCCTCCTATTCTTGGGAAATTGAATGCTCTTGAAGGATGATCCAAATGTGAAAGATGTTTTAATACCCATTCTGGGATAGCATTAGTTCTCAGAGTATTAGGTTTTGCTTTTCATGAAGATGAGGAGCCTTCCAAATCATCCACCCTAAAAATCCATGCTCTGTGCATTTTTCTTCAATGCTTAGTTTAGTTTTCTTTAGTTTCTCTAATGAAAAAAAAAAAAAAACCACATTAAAGAAAAAAGAGATCCTTCTAAAGCTTGCCTTAGAGGAACAAAATTGTTTTTATTAGATTTAAGGAACTTCAATTCAGGAAAAATATGTATAAGACTTTAACATGTTTTCATGCAAAATAAAAATAGCTCTATTAAATCATGGTGGAAGGTGGTACAATTTTACACTATGGAGTTCTTCCTTTACTGGTGATATGTGAGCTTCTCGTATCATCCTATAATCAGATTGAGGGCTGATTAAGAAGCTAGATGGGCCACATGAAATCCCAAGGGAGATCATAATTTTCTCTAATTGTTATATGAAAAGGAAATTATCAGCAGAATTATTTTTTTTTCCAGTCTTTTTCCTAACAATCCTGTAGAAAGGTTTTAGGAGTAACTTAGTTGTTCTTTAAAACAAAAGCTGAGAAGATTCTACTGAGGTGTTTTTCCTAAAAAAGATTTTCTCAGTTTAAAATGCAATTGTTTCACAAAGAGAATGAATGCATATTCCTAAAAAAAAAAAAAGAAGATAGCACTGTCTTTTAAGTTTTCCAAAATTGTAAATGACTATGCTATCCCCTGGGATTAAAAATTCTGCAGAGAAACTGCAGCTTTAGGTATAAAATAGACAACCTTTTCTGAACTCTCTATTGGGAAACAAGGGGAGAGGTAGGGGCGCCTGGGTGGCTCATTTGGTTAAGCATCTGACTCTTGATTTCCGCTCAGGTCATGATCTCAGGGTCGTGAGACTGAGCCCTGTGTTGGGTTCCACACTGAGCGTGGAGTCTGCTTAAGATTCTCTCTCTTGGGGGTCGCCTGGGTGGCTCAGTCGTTAAGCCTCTGCCTTCGGCTCATGTCATGATCCCAGCGTCCTGGGATCGAGCCCCACATCGGGCTCCCTGCTCATCGGGAAGCCTGCTTCTCTCTCCCACTCCCACTGCTTGTGTTCCCTCTCTCGCTGTGTCTCTGTCAAATAAATAAAATCTTAAAAAAAAAAAAATTCTCTCTCTTGGGACACTTGGGTGGCTCACTCAGTTAAGTGTCTGCCTTTGGCTCGGGTCATGATCCCAGGGTCCTGGGATCAAGCCCTGTGTTGGGCTCCCTGCTCAGGGGGAGCCTGCTTCTCCCTCTCCCTCTGCCCCTGTTCGTGTGCTCTTTCTCTCACTCACTCTCTCAAGTAAATAAATAAAATCTTAAAAAAAAAAAAAAAAAAAAAAGATTCTCTCTCTTCCTCGCCCTCCTCCCCGCAAAAATGGGTAGGGGCACATGGCTGGCTCAGTCAGTAGAGCATGAGACTCTTGATATCAGGGTTATGAATTCGAGCCCTACTTTGGGCATGGAGAAGAAAAAGAAAGGACAGGAAGAAAGGAAAGAAAGGGAAGAAAGGAAGAAAGAAACAAGGGAAATACCTAAAAGTTGGAGCAGGCTGCCCATACAATCTAGATTACCTTGTAAAAGACAAGTGGTATTGGGGTACCTGGGTAGCTCAGTCGTCGAGCGTCTGCCTTCGGCTCAGGTCATGATCCCAGGGTTCTGGGATCGAGCCCCACATCAGGCTCCCTGCTCGGCAGGAAGCCTGTTTCTCCCTCTCCCACTCCCCCTGCTTGTGTTCCCTCTCTCGTTGTGTCTGTCAAATAAATAAGTAAAATCTTAAAAAAAAAAAAAAAAGACAAGTGGTATTTTATTCCCTTGTACATCAACTATGTGTATTGTTTTTTTTTTTTTTAAAGATTTTTTTTTATTTATTTGACAGAGAAAGACACAGCGAGAGAGGGAACCCAAGCAGGGGGAGTGGGAGAGGGAGAAGCAGGCTTCCGGCAGAGCAGGGAGCCCGATGCGGGGCTCGATCCCAGGACCCTGGGATCATGACCTGAGCCGAAGGCAGACGCTTAACGACTGAGCTACCCAGGCGCCCCTGTGTATTGTTTTTGATGAAACATAAAATTATTCTGATTTCAGGGGCGCCTGAGTGGCTCAGTTGTTAAGGGTCTGCCTTCGGCTCAGGTCATGATCTCAAGATCCTGGGATCAAGCCCCGCATCAGGCTTCCTGCTCAGTGGGGAGCCTGCTTCCCCCTCTCCCACTCCCCCTGCTTGTGTTCCCTCTCTTGCTGTGTCTCTGTCAAATAAATAAATAAAATCTTTTAAGAAAAAAATTATTCTGATTTCAGTTTATTTCATAAGAAATCTATTTACTATACATTAAACCAAAAAAATAGGCTAATAAGAATTTCAACAGAAGGAATGAAAAAAATAGCCTTTGAAATAGATTTCTCACCAGTCTTGAACTAACTGGAAAACATTTCCCATTCCAATGGCTTCCTTTAGAAGTATAAAACAGTAATTTAAGGTAAACTACACTTCCTCCATACCCAGAAATACAAGGGTTTAAAGTGCCAAAAAATTTATTGTGTATCTATGACAAATTTCTCACCCTGAATTTCATAAAATAAATCACATAACTTTAAACAGCGTAAGTTTATCACCTATTCACTGTGTTACTTCAAGCATTCTAAATAAGGACAAAAATTTGGAATGTTTTACAAATGCTGATAAAAATATTACATAGCTGCTAATAGGATTTCCTTTTAAGCACAGCAAGTTAATACTTAAAAGTTTAGTTCTGTTTATGCCAATGTAAGTATTTAAAGAATTTTTCAGGGGCTCCTGGTTGGCTCTGTCAGGGGAGCATGGAACTCTTGATATTGGGACTCTAAGTTTGAGCCCCACGTTGGGTGTAGAGATTACTTAAAAATACTTAAAAAAATTTTTTTTTCAAGTATATACACAACTTCAAGTCCAAAGAGTTCAGAAAAATACATAATATGTAAGAAATTTTAGAATTTTACGGATTTAGATACTGATTCCCTCATGAATCAGCATGTCAGTTTATGTAAAGAATTCTGTACAGAATAAATTATTCTGAACATGTAATTTTTAACAGTTTAAAATTTTAGGGTGGTCAATTTTAAACACTATCACTAAAAATGAGAGTTTTGGTTGTGATGGTTTGCTACATAATATTTAAATAATGTCAGTTATGGGTATGGGCCTTGACTACAAATTACTCAACAATATGTAAACTAAAAATGTCTTCTTCATTTCCTCGGAAGATTTAATCTTCTATTCAAATTTCGAAACCTTATCATTACCAACCAAAACAAAAATTCTGACAAAGAGTTCTTACTTCATTTTAATTTCCCAATATTTTAGAAGAAAATTATGGCTATTTAAGTGCAAAACTGTTTTGCTATTAATTTTTTGTTATATAATCACATTACTCTTCCTTGGTAACTAACTTTCTTACTCAACTATATGTGTTAAAAGAACATTAAAAAATTTTTTTTAACTAACTAGAGGAGAATAAAATACTAGTGCATGTAATACTTGCTGTACTTGTAATATATCAATATAATATGCAGACAATTAACTTAAGGTTTGATCACTAATCAATCTTTTTTTGTGGCTATTTTCCTTTTCCAAAATTATCTGTGTATCTGATGCAAGATAAAGTAGTTGAAAATGTCACAATTATATCTATTTTATGTATTCCTTATTAAAAGTAGAATGTGACTGAAAAATTGACTGAAATAAAAAAAGGATGTGCCAAAATTAGTATTTTAAAATAAACTATGAATAAAGGGAACACCGAGGCTTGTCTTAAGAAGCTGTTTGTCATTGTTTTTTTTTTAGAGATTACAACACACATACAGTAAATGAATTTTATCAAAATACATCACATTTCTTCTACTATATCCATAAAAATCAATTCCTATGTAAATAGTACTGAAAAACAACTAAAATGAGTTAAAATTTACAAAGAGTTGTTAAAGGGTTTCAATCAATATTATTAAAACTATACAGTACAATAACCAAATGATAACATCTTGAAAGAAGTGCAATATTTGAGTTCACATCTTTTGAAAATTACTGCCTATTTACTCTGACTAGCAAGAAAGGAACGAGTTCAACTCCTTTCGCAAAAATAATGTAACTTGCTGTTTTTGCTAGTCCTATAAAAGTCTTAATTAAAACAAGGTTGAAGAACAAAGCGTAACAGATTAAAAATTCCAAAATTATATTTCTTAGTAATTAAAAATGAATTGCAATAACTGAATATTGCTCTAATGAAAGGCTCCAGACTAGCCTCAACTAAAAACAGTTATTGGTCTTCTGTGGCACTTTTTTCTGGTCCAAATAACCATGCATTAATTCTTACCACTGCATGTTACTCAAATTTTATTGAATTACAACGACAGAATAGAAACAAAATTAATGGTTTGGATGAACAAATTAATAAACATCTATGAAATATTTGTTACACTAACAAGGAACAAAGGCAGCTTGGTGGTAAAACACTATTCTATTACACTGATACACTTAGAAACCCTTTAAAGACTCTGAAGTGTCGAGTTCACATTTAATGTTACCTGTAGGAACAGCCCTTTATTTGAATACCTTGACACACTGGTAGGCCTCAAGGACCCATCCCTTTGCTCTACAACTCTCCACAGCAATTCTCTATCACTGTGCCAATTTCACAAACTTGCTTTGGTTTCCTAGCTCCATGCGTACTACATTTCCTTTTACTTTACCAAGGCAATGTGAGGCCAAACAAAATCAAGAGGCTTTCCTAAATCTGCTTACACTTTGTGTTACAGCAACACAATCTTTTAAAACTGGCCATTTTAGTTTCATTTGCTGCTTAAAATAAAAATTATAAATTAAGATTAAAATGGAATACTAATTATAAAACAGATTGCAAGGACCACCATTTGCAAAAAATCAAGAGATTTCCATATCACAAAAAAATGCATGGACATGCATCTACAGAAGAGTTAAAAATTTCCTGTGACTAAAAAATTAAAAATTGAATCACCAGTAGCAAATGTACTGTCAATGGCTATGACAAGAACAGATCCTGTAGAGCTCATAAAATGCAATTATCGTCTTTATTTCTTTAAAAAGACATTACATTTTTATTGCATTATTTTATTAATAAAAACATTTAACAGCTGTTTTTTCAATCTTTGCTTCCAGATTTTTATAGGAATTAACTGTTTTAATCTGGCCTTGGAAAGTGAACCCACCAGCACCACCTTCACCTACTCACTCTTCAATTCAATATGCACATAGCAAAAACCAACACTTCAAATCTCTTGCCCACATTAAAAAAAAGTAGTTTCAGCAGAAAAACATTAATACGAGTTGAATAAAAATAAGGGCACAAAAGCTATGAGACAGAAAGCTCTGCCATCTGTCTCTGGGCTACAATCAAGGCTAACTAGAGCCTTGCACAGAGTTCAGTCATGTGTATGAAATCCAAAAATAAACCTACAATCTATACAAAAACAACATATGTTTGTTTTTGCAGCCTTGATTGCTATGTTTAAAAACCTAACAAGAACTTTTATATGGTATGAATTCAACAGTCTCCCCTATATACTGTACAGTGGTTCTTTCCCTCTAACCACAAGTTCCATTATTTCATTAATGTACAAATTTGAACATAATTTTTTGAGTTCATCTTTACATATAAAAATAGTCAAAATATTAATTTCCCCTGCAAATATCTTCCAATAAATCTTGCTGCCTTCCCCCTTTTTTTGTCCACAATTCTTAAGAGGAAACCTCTCGTACAATGATGAGTTCTACTGTGTTCTGGAAAGTTTTTAGCAAGGACACTGCTTGTCCATGTTCAATATTGATAAAACTGTAGCCATTAGCCTAGAAGAAAAAAGAAAAATGTCTTTAAGAAAAACATTTCATAATAATTTATTTGCATCTGTACATTTAAATTTCTGCTGATAGTGCACAAACCTGGCAGAAAATAAGAATCATTCTGGCAATTTAAAACATGTAGATTCCTGGGCCTTACCCCACATCTATGAAATTAAAATCTCTGAAGGTGTGACCCAGGAACCTGTACCTTGTCTACGTTTTCAGATGATTCTTATGTAGCAACCCAATGTTAGAAAGCACCTGGCTAAGACACAGTGCCAGGCATGGTGTTATGTGTATGTGCTAACGTGTAAATGAGGGCACCAACATGCAAGGATAGCAGAGGGCAAGGCTTACTCTTCCTATTGCCTTGGGCCAGCAGATAAACACTACATTTCTTATAATTTAGGCTTAACATTTACTGAGGTTTTACTATATACCAAATATAGTTCTAAGTGCTTCACGTGAATTAAATTCTTTAATTCTTGTAACAAATAGATTCTTTCACCATCTTATTTTAAAGAAGTTAACATTCCTGAACTTACACAAAATGCTAAGATATATCTAACATGTATTCAAAAATATCCATGATTTTCCAAGGTTTTAGGAAGAAATATCATAAACTATGAAAATACTAAGAGAGTGGCCTATAAGAAATGCCACTATTTTCATCCACAAATATTTAATGATAAACTTCACAAAATGATTATTTTCAAAATTTGGCATTTAATTTCTTGATGAGAAAGCAGATCTTATAAAATGAAAAATTAAGAAAATAATAAAAAGATGTATCTTAGTTACCTGAATAATTTTATCACCTGGTTGTAATAATTTTGATGCTGGTCCTTCAGGCTGTACCCTTGTTACAAATATACCCTTTAATAACAACAAAAAAGATAAACACTTAATGGAAAATAGTATGCATCAATGACAGAGTAACAAGGAACAATTTTTCTTTGACAGTATGTAAATATTTGAATCATAGTACAAGTTTTCTCCCTGTTTTCTCTGAATATTGTTACAACCCCTTGTTATTTTTGGTGCTGGTAATTCTGACTTGAGTACAGTAACTTCTCTTAAAGTACAGATGGGCAGAAATGTAATAACCAAATTTAAAAATCACTTCACAGTGTGATGAACATTTAAAACTGGGGGTTTAATTTGTTTTCCTCAAACAATTAATTTGAAGTGATCACATTTCAAAACAAAAAGCTGAACAATACAGAGAGAAATAAAAAAGATGGTATCTGTCTAGATTAATATAAGTATCTGTTAGATTTTTACTTATGTACAGGAGGCATTAAGTAGTGAATAAACTTTATGGGTATCTCAAGGACAAATAGACAAACTCACATCGTCTTCAGGTCTGAATGGATTTCCTCTGCCCCCAACACCTCCTGATATGCTAAATCCAAGTTCTGGATCCTTTTCAACTCTCACTCGCATCTGAATTAATATGAAAATAAACTATTACTAACATCTCAGAAAAAGCCACAACACAGTATTTAACTATTGGTAAAATATATAAAGATTCATCTAAAATAAATATTCGGGCAGATGAAGGGAAATTATAACATGGAATATCATGTTAATAAGTTAGTGAGTTAAAGGCACAGCTGGGATTATAAAGCATAGCTCCTAAGTTAATCTCCTGTTATTTTACAAGGATAGGCAACTGATTACTATTGATCTTATTTATTTTTTTTAAAGATTTTATTTATTTATTTATTTGAGAGAGAGAGAGCACATGAGATGGGGGAGGGTCAGAGGGAGAAGCAGACTCCCTGCCGAGCAGGGAGCCCGATGAGGGAACTCGATCCCGGGACTCCAGGATCATGACCTGAGCCGAAGGCAGTCGCTTAACCAACTGAGCCACCCAGGCGCCCCGATCTTATTATTTTTTTTTTTTTAGATATCATGGATTTTAATGATATTGAGCACACACAGTTATTATCAGCTTATTATCAGTTTCCATTTGTAAAACATCTAAATTACATAGTATCTCCGTTTATTGGGTGTTTCCTAAGATATTTAAAAATCCCTGGGTGGTTGTTGGATATCAACTCCTCATTTCTTGAACCTGTTTATATGCTTGCCAGACACTGGGACTGATGATCAATTGATAATATTTTTTATAACCACACTACAAAAAAAGATCAAGAACTAAACTTGTTATAAAATACTCCCTTTCCCCAGAGACTAAACCAAAACGAATAAGGCACATGTTCTCTGCCTAAGTTTCTAACAATATCCTTTTATCAATAAGCTATCAAAATATGTAAATGAATGATCAGTTACTTTTTAAGTACTTTGTAAGATTTAATTCTTGAAGTAGTTTGGAGACTCTAGTCAAATTTCAAACTCTCAGTGTCAAATAACAATAGTAAACCATAACATGCCAGTCAATTTTCATGGTCTACTATTCATATTCCTGAAGAAGGTCTAATTACTGGAATATCATCGAATGGTTTTGTATAAACAACCACCTTAGGGAAAAAAAAAATCACCTCCGAAACACTGAATCCTATGTCAATTAATCAGAACATAGGGGATCACAGAGTCAAGTTAACCATTAAGTTTGACATCCTATAAACTTAACATGAAACCAAACCTTTCAACAAATTGGTAAAAACTGTGTTAAAATTCTTTATGGATTTATTGCTAATAGTTAAATAACCTATAAAGTACATTAAGAGCTTAGTTTCATATTTCAAATATTCTTGATTATTCTTACCTCTTGCCTTGCCAGTTCATGGCCTTGTCTAGGAGGACAATGGGGCTGTGTATATGGAGGCTGGTGGGCCACCTTCAGCATCAAGTAATCAATTAGTTGTTCTCTAGAGGGATGCCTTGCCACAGAAGCCTGAGGAAGGGGGTGATGTATTTGACTATAATTTGCCTGAGGCCTGAGAGGCTGGCCCATCTGTCCATTAATCAAAGGCATCTAAGAAAAACACGAAGTGTCTTAAAATGACCAACAATAATGTCTCATTACAAATATTTGGATTTTCTTCTTGGAGCATTACAAAAGCACTAGAGTTTAACATTCTAAGTCACACAATATCAAGCCACTTATACTATTTTTTCTAATTTTACAGTTTTAAAAGAAAAAAGCTATTAATTCTAAACTTGCCTGAATGCTTGCAGATAGATTCTCACTCTTTAAAGGTTTCAAATGAAAGGAAATCCTATCTACATTTAAAATTATCTGCTTTTCTGTTCAATATGCATGGACCTATCTTTCTTACAGTAACCAAATGTTAAAATGGTGATTATGTCAAAATTTTAAAATTTAAGCCCATTAAAAGGGTAGAAGATGTATTTGTTCATATTTTCTTCTGAACAAAAGTTGCAATTTCTGTGTCCTAATCTGACTGTATTTTCTACTTTTCTTTCTTTCTAGAATTAACAAGTCAAGGCATCTATACAGTAGAAAACTAACTTATTCCTCGTGTGTGTGTAGCAGTTAGCAACTTTTAAACTCCTTAAATGTTAGTTCCATAAAACAGTAACCACAAAAATTAAACCTTGACATTCTATTTTACTTTTCACAAGTTACACAAAAATCTGAGATAATTATTTTGTTGTTAAAGATCTATCCTTGTTTTAATGCTTCTCATCGTTTAGACTGAATCTGAATTTTAGACTTAAAATCACCTTTGTGTAAATGCAGCTAATAATGTGTTATGTTAGTATGATGAAACTATCTGAAAAATAAGTTTACATTTGTATTATAAGTATGTGCATATAGAGAGATTGCTATATAGAAGGAGAAATACTTTTCAGCTATTCAATCATTTAAAACTTCATTACTGATTATTAATAAAGAGGTGATCTTATCCACAAGTGAATTATAGAAAAACTGTGAGAGAAATATTGAGCCCCATTCTCCTAAAATTATTCCAAAGTAGAAAAGTTTGGGAAAAGATTATGGTAATTGTTTCAGAACTACATTCTTGTTACAACAACCTTGCTGAAAGAAACAAAGAAGTCTGGCTTTGGTGAAGATTTTTATTTTAAAAAAAGTTATCTTTTTTACTGTGTTATACTTCAGAACTTGGTTAATTCTGAACTTTGGGAACTTAAAGTTTCCAACAGGTGTTTTCTAACAGGGCACAAAGATGCTATCACTCTATGACAAATCTTACATTGGTTGGAGAAAAAGCGAATGAGGTACTCCATTATCTCTGTATCCTTTTTAAAAAAATTGTGGTTGTTTACTACTTGAATTTTGTAGATTTGAAGTCATTAATCTGCCAGGAGGCTTTAAGTGGTTGTGTTGTCACTTTATTACTTATGCACAACTCTGTGGACTACACTCGCTTTCTCCAAGCTTGTATCATTTATTCCTATGTGCAGATTCAATACCTTTCTCCTGGGGAAAATTTTCCAAACAGTAATTACTTCTGACCCATGCTAAGACTGCCTGATACCTAGATTCTTAGTTGTGCCTGACATTTTACATCAGTGTTAAACATACCCATAGAAAATATTAAGCTATCATTAGCAGATGGCTCAGGAGAATACAAGTATGGAACAACCCAATAACCTAAACTACAAAAATGGATATTGAAAAGAAAAAGAAACCAAATAACATTAAAAGAAAAAAAGGGATAAAATAAATAGTTATGTATGAACTTATGTTATATGGCTGGGTTCCTACTCTCAAGAACAGTGTAGAAGTTTTTATAAAATACATTAAGTATGCTTCAAAATTGTATCTGGTTATACTAGGAATATGGAATTGGCGTTAGTTGAAAGAACAGCTGAGAGAGAATATTAAAGAAAAGAATTATCTACCTGGTATTGGTGACAGAAAAGTAAACTCTCTAAGTGATGCTTTAGTTACAAAAGTAGTAAGAATACAATCATCATCTATTCTACCACATACAGAAGTCTTTCAAGGTTATTTCTAATTACATTTAAAGTATTTTAAAATGCCTTTAATAACAGTAAAAACATCCTCAAATGAAGAATTTAAGACAGGTTCATCTTTAATTCTCCAAAAGATTTACTATCAGGATGCTAAAAAGCCTCTGATTCAAACAATACAATAAGTAGATGATAGTAGAGAAATCCAAAAATAACAATAAAATCATTTTCCACGGTGGAAAAAAAATCATTGACTAAACTAAGAAATAACAGAGTAAAAATCTATTTCATAATTCCCAATTAGTTTTTTAACAATCTTTTCTAATCAAGAAGGAAAAGTCCTCAAAAAATTATTTTCGGTGTTAAAGCATATGTTATTTCCAGTTCAAAAGCTGTAAAACAAGTTCAAAGACATGTCTTCATTTATTTCCTGAACACCTACTTTCATCAAGCTGTCTGGAGGAACATCTTTGTGACTAAGTGTAGCTGACGAGTAGTTCGGCTGTCCTGAAATGAATATATCATCTTGACAAGGATCTCCTGGACAGGATGTCTGGGGATGCTTCAAATGAGGGGAAAATAAAAAGTAAACAAATAATGCTCTTTCAGATGTGAAACCAAAATGATGATGACACTTGAAAGGAGATTGGAAAAAATATTACTAGGTAGTGGAAAGATGAAGAACCAGGTCAAACATTATGATCGTAACTGCCATCAACATTAGTACCTTTATGATTGATATTAAACTTGTTGTGGTAATCATTTCACTATGTGTGTGTGTCAAATTATTATGATGTACACTCTGGAATAACACCATGTGATATCTCAATAAAACAGGAAAAAATATTAGTACCTTTAATATACACTTCATAATGTTTTTAGTTTTATTTACAGTAATACCTAGCTTTTAACACTGTGAACAATTTAGTTATTAATGAACTAAGTTAAAAGTCCCAAATTTTAAGAGCAACTAAAATTTACTCCTGTTGAGTACTACAAAAAAGTTTTTTGTTTTTGTAAAAAAAAAAAAATAATAACTGCTATTAACAGCACAGTGCCGCCCGGGATTTTCTTATTAATGATGGGCAGTACCAATAAATACACAACCTTATAAAATTCAGTTTAGCTTAATTCTATCATACTAGTATTGGACAGCTCAGTATTTTTTAAAACCAATGGTCTGGTTTTAAATTTGCTTTTAAAATTAACTAGAGTTCATATTTTTGTATGTCAATAATATCCTTATAGTCTACTTCATTGATAGCTTTAGAGAAAAAACAAATTCAGTAGCTCATTGTCTCTGAATATTTTTTATAATATGCTAGGAAGCAAGATGCCCATACTTTTCATTTTAATTTAGTTCTAAACACACTTAGCTATATTTCTGAAAACTAAAGGGACTGTGATAAATAGCACTATTGTTACTTTCAAAATAATATGTGGCTAGCAACACAGCTATGTATACTACATCATTTTGAAAAATAATCTGAAATCTACTTCATTATGATATGCCACAAGATACACATAATTCTAAGGGCTTGTGATTTAACCTTAGAAACTTTATTTTCAACAGAGCTATCATGTGCAGTTAGTTGCTGGTTCGAAGCACTGATTAGCATTTTTAGATTTGGTTTGATCTGATTTTATGAATTTATGCAATGAGTATTTTGCCTTCCTTCCCCATTTTTGAGATGTGCTTTTGGAACGCATAGTAATCAACTTAGGTCATAGTTTGAAGTTTAAATTCAAGTCTGAATGTGTAACTATTTAGTCTTTAAAAAAACAAGAACAAGTATGTTATGAATGAAAAAGCAAAATGCAACAAACTCAAAGGCTCTGAGTTTAAGAATAATAAGCAAAAAATATTACTGTTTAAGAATTTGGAAAGACAATCGTTCCAGATGACAATAAAGATTATTCCTAAGTTAATTAAACCACTCTGTGGTTTCAGTTGGAATGAGTACCAGAAATGCAGGGCTTAATAGCTATCACTCTTCTCTTCCCATTTCAGTGATAAATTACAAAACAATTGCTATGACTCTAACATAGAAACAGAGGGCAGAGCAAGAAAGGTGAGGTCCCGCCACAGCAAAGTGAATCCAGGAGACCACTCTTGTCCTAGAACACAACAATGCAAAGCCAGCAGTGTATTAAAAAGGGGGTGGTGATGAGGACCCTTAGGAAAAGGCAAGGATCCAGAAGTAAGCAGAGTCAATATGGAAATAAAACTACGGGGAGGAGACAAAATAATGTTGTAAGAGAAGAAGTATCTTTTCAGAATGGAAGGGAAGGGGGAGAAATAAATATTTATTTAGAGGCCATGCTAACACCTTAAGTTGTTATGAAGAGAAAAATCTTAAAATAGAGCCATACCAGAGTTGTTCTGTTCTTTCTCCTTCTCTGCCATTCTTACCGCCTACCCTTAACTTTCATTAAGAGAATAAACCTTCCTTCTTCATCATTAATGACTTATGCTAAAACATGTATAAGAAAGGATTTGGGTTTTGCCTTTTCATTGGTACTTATTACAATTTCTCCAGCCTTACTCATATTCAGTGAATTGTGATTAAACTTACTTCCAGGTAGTGCTTCTCATTTGCCAATTTTCAATCAGTAAACTAAAAATCATTCTTCCCCACAACACTTCTGGGTACTATGTATAGCATAGGCTTAAAACCTTGAGTTATGGAGACTAGCTAATTTTATTAAGAGAAAACACCACAAAGCATAATAATTTTTAAAAAACCACTCAGTTATTTCAATCGCTCATCCCTATTTACATAAATAAGAATATACTACATCCTTAGCTTATAACCAAAGAAACTTAAGAGATAAATACTAAATCAACTTTGCAGGGAGTTTTAGAACTAAGCTATGGAAGAACTAGAAGGTAATCAAGATATCTAACCCACCATAAAAACTTATTTTCTAGAAATGTGAAAACACTAAAATGTGTTTTTTTTTTTCTTCTTCTGTGTACTGAAAGTACTGGTCTACTGCAGGTACTCACTCGAAAAATGTGCCCACCAGAACCTCTTCCGTCTGCAACACTCAAGGCAAGGCTGCCTTGGCTGCCATGCAGATCCCTAGAGCTGCCATAGTGAAAGTTGCTTACAGCAGTAAAATTGGAATTAAAGGACCTTGACAGCATGCTCTGAATAAAGAGGGGATAGATTTAACAGAGATTAGTGTAGCATGCAAAATTCACAAGACATGTTATGTACAAAGACATATTTATAAGTATGCATCAAATTTTCAGTGCCACTGCAAGAGATTGGCACTATTTACCATATCTTTACATGACAACATACACATATACACATAAAGTACATGTAAATCCAACCATTCACATGTTTAAACACTAAAGAAGAAAGTACATACAGTGGCTTTTATAATGCTATCATTTCCCTTACTCCTAATACATCTTACTAGAAGTTCGTCAGAAAAGGGGAACTGATGCCATCCCTAGATGTATGTGTACATATGTAGTTATATATGGAACACAGCTATTTTCTCTATAAAGATAAATTTTACCGACAACCAGTTATTTCTAAGTCAAAACGGATTTCTAGAGTCTGCTTCATTTTACAGAAATCAATTCTATATTATTATTAAATAAATGGAGAGTTTAAACATACATACATACATACATACCACAAAATAAATCTGCAAAACACACCTGGCTCTTGGCCACTGTAATTTCTAAAAAGAAATTACCTTCTCCATTTAGAAACATGTCTTACATTAAAAAAAGTTAACATATACACAAAATTTTAGGATATAACACTTAAAAGGCTCCCACTGCTCTACAGTTACCAGGGGAAAAAAGTTAGACAATGTACTTGTAAAAAAAATTCTCCCATTCAAATAGATAGATACTTAAGATTATATTTTAGGAGTTAGTAGTGGCATTTGCTGCTTAAACTTGAAGAACCACTGATGGAATGCTTACACTGATGAATCTCTTATCACTAATCCCAGAACTGCCTGAAAAATGTACCTCAATAAACACAATGCCTGATTTTTGTTGTTCCTGCTTATTAATTCCCAGAGCTGTTTACATGCTTTTCTTTTATGTGGATGCTTCTTGTCATGTCCCTGAATATTGAGGGTCTTATGGTCAAACTGAGAGCAACCACATTTTGAGCATGGCTTGTTATCAAGAAATATAGAAATGTCATAACAAGCATTTCTGTATTATTCCTAAGGAATATATATGCCTTCTCCAAATTATGAAGTTGATCTCTAATACCAAGAAATCTTAATGTGCCATTCCAGAATGAAAGGGATCTATAAAATTACAATGAATACTTTTAGTTTTTTTGTGGATTCCAAAGTAATGACTAAAGAAAAAGCTAAACTTAACAGGCCAGGCCTATACTTTCCCAGACCATTTCACAAACAATTAGGATTTGGCAGAGACAATTCAGAGGTTCCATAAACATTTGATTATAATGTAAAAATAAAGGAACTATACACACAATCACACATAGACAGAAACATAAACAACACACACTGATGTGTTACACATAGTTTTAACATGTTCTTAACTTGAGTGGTCCAAATGATCCTTTTTAATTATATGTAGATCCTGGAACAAAGCTTTTTCTGTCATCTTTGAACATATATAAAGTTTTTGTAAATATGTCACTGACTAAGAAGGCTAAAGCTCAGAGCAGGCGCGGTTTTTAATTCAGGCCTGTGCAAAGACATCTATATAAAACTGCACGCTGTCACAACACAACACATTTGTGCAGAGCTCAATTAAGAAATATGTCCTGGGCACTGCTGTTCATTACATGCTAAGAGTTGTATTGTAGGAACTGAATGTGGATATTATCATGTTATGTTAATGATATTCTAGTTGACTGCTTCTTACCAGAATTGTTAGTTTAATTAAATAAGGCTTGAGAAGCAGGAGGTGAGGTCTATTTATATGTTTGGGTTCCAGGTACAGTTTGTTGCAGGGAAGGGAAGGAGGGGTTATTAATAGAAGGTTTAAAAACCAAATAAGCTGCAAAAACTTACTATTTTTGTATTAATGCTAAGCAACTACACTGGGCAAAGTAGCAACTTTTGATTTGGGGACTTACCTCTAGAAGTGGGTAAGGCATTGTGAAATATTTTCAAATGTCTAGCAGGCCTTAAGAATTATGTTTGGGGGAGGAAAAGAATGAACTGCAGAGAAGCAAACAGATTTTCCATCACCCTCCACCATTTTTAACCAATGCTTTCAAGTTTGGTATTCTAAATCATGTTGCTCTGTGTCCTCACAAGGCTTTTCTTAGTTTCACTGGCCTATTCCTCACCTCTCAATTACCAGTGGGCACAACTGGGAAACTACTGTCATGCACTCTTGAAGTAACTGAATGGCCGATTTCTAAATATATAAAGCAGAGAGGTACAATGAACAATGGGGTAGCTGCTACTTGCTTCCTATTTACTCAAGTCTAGGTACATCTCCATCAGACAGGAAAGTAATGGGAGAACAGCCACCTGAGAGATGTCAACTACACAGAATATGATAACCAAACTCATCTCTTCATCCAAATCTGCTCTTCATTCTCTATGTTGGCATTTCCAACAACCAGTTACTCAAGGCACCACTCTAGCTTAATTCCTTTTCCTCAAAGACTTATTACAGGAATATTCTAATCACAAGTAAACTATCCTAGAGTCTGTTTCAAAACTGTCTCTTGAATTCTTGCCTTTGTCTCACTTCCATCAGTACATTTCTCATTTATTTTCTGGACCACTAGAGACTCTCGTAACTCAATCAACTTAAATACAGCCTCTTCCTCCTCAAAAACAAAAAAACCAAAAAACTATAGCCCTTTCTCGTTCTAGTTCCATAGTATCTCCAGGAGTTTATGTATAAAACAGCTATGGTACTCCTCTGCTTAAGAAATTTCCAAGTTCCTTAGAAAAAGCACACAAGCTCAAAGAGCCTCAACAATACGTATAGCTACAGCTGAGACTATGGATGATAGTCCATGGATGGACTATCTGGATGAGAATGAGGTTGCCTAAGGCCATTAGATGCTCAGCTATTTAAAGGTGATAGTATTCAAAAGAGCTAACAATTGTAGGCAGAGGTTCAATGTGAATTGATATATGGTACCAATCATATTTTAGGCATTCATTTTTGAAAAATCGGACCTAAGGAAATATTTTAAATGACTAATTGAGATTGTATACATTTAGCTGTTTTTAAAAATACATATTTAATGATCAAAGATAAGAAAATTCTTGGGTAAAACCCACTGAGAGACAGGAAGCTAAATCTTAAAAGAACGTGCTTTACACACTTGAGCCACAGAACCGAGACACTAATTTATCAGTTGTACATGATAATTTTTAAAAATTTTAACTCCTTTCAAAAAACTGACCTTTACACATTAAGTTATAAACTGAACATGATCTTAAGTTGTTTTACCAATGATTTCCAAACTTCATTAGAGCCACAAACACCTGAGTTCAGGTAGGTCAGAAATGCAGTTCAGAAAGGTCAAGAGTAAATGCCATGCCAGAAGCCATCTGTGTCAGTGACAGTGTTAGTCTTATAACATTTCCCAGTCTTATAACTGGGAAAAAAATCTTAGATAAAATATACATTTATGATATATTTCTTGTTATTCTGCTAATTATATAGTAAAACTGCTATTTTTGTACACATACTTACATAACCAATTAATTATTAGATGAGAGCAGGAGGTCAGAAAATGCTAAACAGAGGTACACATGTTTATGCATGTATTATTTACAGTATGTACAGCACAATCTAAAAAAAGATATACACATAAACATATGAAACGAACTTCACCTCATTAGAAAACACTGGGGAGTAAGAGACAGAAAAGAAGCATATCCTACAATCTCAGTTGTTTTGAGTCTGGCTAAGTCTAAACTTGAACTCTGTTAAGTACCAAGAAAAAACTCCTCAAATTTAAGTATATATTCAGTAATTCAGAGTATCTTGTTTCACCTTGTTTAAGAAACAAAGAATACCAAATATTTTTAAGAAAAATAAATTCACAGACAGGAAAATGAAAAATTCATATTTAATTACCTTTTCTAACTTTTTGGCCTCAATGTGCCGTAGTACTTGTTCTCGCCAATCATGAGGAACTTTACTTTTTCCTGGAGGATCTAATAAAGAATGCTCAGAACCAACCCTTGCATTTGGTCTCTTTGAAGGACTAGTCCGTGAATAATTAAAATCACTAACAGACATAGTTCTCTCTGGTATTTCACTAATGGAGGGTCGGGCACTCTGAGGCCTTGATGCATTTGGACCATCGATGCTGTATGTTCGTGCAGAAAGAGGTCTCTGTGACCCTGACATCAATGGAGTTCTTCCCGCTGAATGTAACTCTCTGTAGGATAAATAATCTCCTTCAGGAATCTGGGCCCGCCTCGTGGGACCTGATTCACCAAGATTTACCGAAGCTGTAGAGGACACACTACTTTGTCGCTGAATCGTAGTTCGAGTTGCTCCAGGAATGAGTCGGTCATTTGGTGAGATGGCCCACATTTCCCCATGTCTTCCTGGGCCAGGTCTCTGATGTAAATGGTATCCAGTATTAGCTCGAACATTGTTATGGTTAGAGAAATTCATATTGGCAGAATGTTTCGCATAACTGTGACTTTCTGTGCTCTCGGATCTAGGAAGCCGCTGAGGAGGAAAACCGACATGATCTATTTGGGGATTCTGTTTGGCATGCCACAGAGTGTCCTTGACGGCAGCACTGCTACTGTACTGGATGTTATATTGTGGAGGACCATATATCTGAGGCGTAGATTGGGGGCCACTTACTGTAGGGCCTCTTATTATATTTGGCTCTTCAGGATTATGATTTGAATCAAACTTGAAAACTGCCTTTGTACCTGATATTAAATCAGAAGATGAAGAAGAACCAGTAAATACTTGCAATGGTTGATCATACAAAAGTGTAGCAGACTTGCTCCTGACAATATTTTTTCCATCAACAGTAGATGTTACTGTAATTGTTGCATTTGGCTGCTGTGGTCCATTATCACTAAGAATGTCATAGATTTTTAACCCTCCAGTCTCCATATTAGTTATACTATGAGATTTCACAACAGATCCAATTGGCCCACTTCTCTGAGGAGAGAGATCTTCTGTGCTTTTGGAAATACCCATATCAACAGAAGAATCAGTGTCATGCGGTTCAGTCCTCCCAGGAGA
This sequence comes from Neomonachus schauinslandi, assembly GCF_002201575.2. NCBI lineage: Eukaryota > Metazoa > Chordata > Mammalia > Carnivora > Phocidae > Neomonachus > Neomonachus schauinslandi. The sequence goes on along the minus strand of NC_058409.1, from coordinate 47,442,442 downwards.
CTGTGGAGTTTCCTCAGAATGTCCATTTACCTTATCTACACATTCTAGATTAGGATACTTATTTCCATTTTCCAAGGGCTCAGCTTCTCCTTTAGCATTAATGCTTAAAAAGTCCATTCCAAGCACTATATCCTGTGTCTTTGATCTTTCCACTATCTCTGGTTGAAATGTATCATTAGTTACAAGTTTATTAAGATTCATATTGATATGGTCTAATTTGTGAGATTCATCAGATGTGGCTGTTGAGTCAACACCTTTCTCAATAAGAACCAATTGCTCTTCAATATTCAAATCATATTCAGGTAAGTTAAAATCTTTTTCATCATGAACCTGGAATTTTTCTTCCATTGAATGATTTAAAATATCTCCATTTTGTAAAAGACTGTTAAAATTTTCATCTTCTTGCCTAAAACAAAGATAATTTTATCATAAACATCATAAAGTTCAGTTTCTTAGTAATAAGAAACATTAATAACTAACTGGTTAATGTGTAGGTACACAAAGTTAAAAGAGCTGATGGGAGTCAAAGATGAAAGTCATTTATTAGCAAGGAGTAATATTAAAATATTACTGTAATAAATAATATATTTATATTAAATGAAGACAAGTAAAACATTAATTAAAATTCATAGATAATCAAGGTTAATTTTCATCAATATCACCAATCACTTTGTCAGAATATAGTTTAACAGAGGTAAATAGTGAAGAAAAATGGACTTTTTTAAGCACCTTTTCATGAATGTGCTAAAAGATGAAATGATTGAAAGATGGAGAGACACATGGAAAGCCAATAACTTAAATAGTTGAGCAAAGAGCACAGAACATTTTTACAAATAATTCTGAAACCTTACATTATTTAAAGTCAGTCATATTAACTAAGTAGTTATTATTAGATTCAAATATATAAGTAAAGAAATTGTAAAAAGCTAAGAATTAAACAATTACTCAAAGGTCTACAAAAAATGTAAAGAAAGTAGGTATACTAAAAAAAAAAACAAGAACTCAACAAAAAGTCAATTTTATCATATGGTGATTTAAAAAATAAAATAAACTGCAGCACTGAAAAAAATCTGAAGATCAAAAGCAAAACTAAATTTAATCACTCTTCTAAGTTATTCCATTGTATTTGGCAAATATTTATAAATGTGCTATTTCAAAATTACAGAAAACATTTTACTTCTGCTTGGTGGAAAGAAATAAACCTACTTATATTTCACACAAATAGGAAAACATATTTGTGCCCTCTTGTAAAATATTCAAGTATGTTTAACAAATATTCCTTAGTATTGATCTTCCCATTAGGTAACAGACTACATTCATTATTAGAAATACAACAAAGGGGGGGCACCTGGGTGGCTCAGTCAGTTAAGCGGCTGCCTTCAGCTCAGGTCATGATCCCAGGGTCCTGGGATCGAGCCCCACATCGGGCTCCCTGCTCAGCGGGGAGTCTGCTTCTCCCTCTCCCTCTGCCTACTGCTCTGCCTACTTGTGTTCTCTTTGTCAAATAAATAAATAAAATCTTTAAAAAAAAAAAGAAATACAACAAAGGTATGGAATATCCCTTTGATAGCCTTTATTTCATTACACAAAAAACATTTATAAAATACTAAACTCCTCAACAAAATATCAGTAACATTTTATTATTCAAGAAATTAATCATTATCTTAACATCTAAGGGGTTATAAAAATTATTATATTACCACACTAGGTCTTAGCCTCAATTTCAAAGAACAGATATAAATAATTAATCATAATTACAAGTACATAATAGCTAAACTCATTTTGCGACGTAAAATTCATCTTCCTTTTACAACAATATAAATCAATACAAACAAAATTTGACTTAACTGTGCCTGGAATTTAAGAACCATTTTACTCTAAAAAGTAGTCAACAATATCTGTACAGTAAGCTTTGGGTTCAGTAGTAACCCAAATCTAATAAGCACCTAGCTGATACAATAACATGAAGGTAAAACAACACATCTTATTTTGATAGCCAAGTATTTTGAAAGCCCAAATAACAGTTGTTTTAAGTTCTTTTAAACTTCAGCTAATTTTAGCCTGTAGGAATTAAGTCTTGTTTAGAGTCTGACCTACAAATTTAAGTCTAATTCAAAGATACAGAAGTAGTTAAAAGTACTGAATGCCCTTTAATGGCACCCTCCAATCATGAGTATCTAAAAAACACCCATTTCAACTTGAATTACTCCAAACAAGCTGTTTATGTTGTAATATCTAAAAATACTGTTACAATGTCCAACTTTTTAATGAAGAGAATTAGAATATTTTAAATCCTTTCCTTCCTAATTTTTTTTAGTTTTCTAGTTTTTTAGTAATTTTTTTTTTAGTGATCTCTAACCCCATGTGAGGCTCAAATCCACGACCTTGAAATCAAGAGTCACATGCTCTTCCGATTGAGCCACCCAGATGCTCCTTTTCTTCCCCACTTAAAAAAACTAATAAAAATGCAAATGTAGCAAACCTAAATAAGTAGTAATAAAATGGGGAAGAAATCACATACTACCTGAACTACTTCTATATTAATTTGTGAAATCTGCTTTGTTCTAGTCATACATATTTATTTGCCCTATTATCTCTATTGTACAAATAAATTATTCTGTTAAGATGTTCACAAACCTGATTTTGGAATTAATACCAATATGAGTTTGTTTCATTGGAGAGCAGAGTGAGGTATCTTGACTACTATCTGTATTAAGAGAAACTGAATCAGACATCCGAGATGGAGAAGAACAGTTGCTGTTATTCTGATTGCTATTGTGTGTAACTTCATCTGATAAAGAATCTGCATCCTTTGTATCATCTGAAACAAAAAAAACTTAAGCTGTTGATAAAGTCACTAAAGATTTGCGTTTAATACTTTGCAGTGATGACAAATGACATTTATGTTGTCCAGGTTCAATATATAAAGAATTCTGTGGATTAGAAGATAAACAAAGGCACTTCTGAAAATGTAGTCCTAATACACACAAAGATTAAATAATTTAAAACTTGTGATACCTTTAAGTTTTTTTGACAAATATGATCTATGTTAAGATTATCCAGAATTTGATTTCGTTTTAACTACTGACAAGATTATATTATACAGTGTTTTTCTAAGGCCATCAATTAGTTTTAGTGAATATGGCTCTTCCACTCATTCACAATATTTTTTTCAGTAGGCTCTACACCCAACGTAGGGCTTGAACTCACAACAAAAAGATCAAGAGGTGCATGCTCTAACAATTGGGCCAGCCAGGTGCCCCCTCATTCATGACTTTAAAAAGTCATAATAATAAAGAATAAACAGTACAGTTCACAGCCTAGATTTGTACATTTATCTGGGGAAGAAATTATTTCATACAAGTATGGAGTTGTTTTCATCTATTCTGAAAATAAAAATGAGCAATACTGTCAATTAAAAAAAAAACAAATCAAGAAGTTTCAGAAGGTGAGCTCTCTGTTGCTATTTTTAAACCATTTCAAAGAATTGCATATGAAAAATGATCAATAGGGGTGCCTGGCTGGCTCAGTCGTTACGCGTCTGCCTTAGGCTCAGGTCTTGAACCCACGGTCCTGGGATCCAGCTCCGCATCAGGCTCCCTGCTCCGCGGGAAGCCTGCTTCTCCCTCTCCCACTCCCCCTGCTTGTGTTTCCTCTCTCACTGTGTCTCTGTCAAATAAATAAATAAAATCTTAAAAAAAAAAAAAAAAGATCAATATAGGAGACGGCTTTTGTTTTTTATATAAACAGAAATAGACAATATTCATATTCCATTATAGGTGGTACTATTAAAAAGTATTATTTTTTTAAAAAGTAATGATAAAACAATAACAACTTGGGGCACCTGGCTAGCTCAGTCGGTGGGGCAAGTAACTCTTGATCTCAGGATCATGAGTTCAAGCCCCAAGCTGGGCAAAGAGCTTACTTAAAAACAAAATGAAAAAAGATAATAACTTAATATCTTTACAACCCTGAAGACTGTATTTAATGCAATTCTACCCAAATCATAGAAACAGTATATATATAGACACAGTCACAGGAGATTATATGCATTAAAGATATTTTTTCTGTTCCAAATATCTTAGGAGCACAGTTCAAGTAGTCTGGATTGTTGACAATAATAGTACATGGGGCTTTCTATATTCAACTTTAAGGTATTTGGGTGCTGGAGTCTTAATTTTTAAAATACTGTTAAGAAAGATGGTAGGTAAGTTCTTTCCTAGATATTATTCCTCCTCTTCTTCCACCTCCTTGTGACAAATAGTAACATGTAAAATATTTAGCATGATAAGCAGCAACTAGTAAGTACACAAATATCACTACCACTATTATTATGAAATCCAAACTATCTAAGAGCCACCTTGACATAAGTTTCATTAATGCCATAAAGGCAAAGACTGGATGGATATTTGGTAGAGATAATATAGACACGTTCAAGCACTCGGGGGGAGGAGTGAGGGAAGGATGAAAAGAAGGGATAGATATCCTTCAAGTTCCCTTTCATTTCTAAGAAGAGTCTGAGATTCTATTACATGAAAAAAAATGGCTGGGGTGTGAGGATGGTTTAAAAAGAGTTCCAGGACAGACAAAATAACAAGCTAGATCTGAGTACACTGAATAATCTAGCACATTTGATACTCACAAATTCCTTCATTAGCCTCAATGTATGTCAAGTTAGGTTAAGTTCATATGCATAAAATTAAGTAGCTTAAGGATTACCCAGCAAATAAGCAGCAGAAACAGAATCACAATGCAGGCTTGTCTGCCTATGAAGCCCACGCCCTTACACATAACCTTGCATGAGGGAAGAGAAAATACATAATAAGATTCTTCTTTAAAAACAAGAGGGTTAAGGAATAGACCTTTTAGAAAGGCATATTTTAAAAATTGTTTCGAAAGAGTGTTTTAAATAACATAATCACATTTAATGAAATTTATTTCAAAAAAATTTATGCATTTGATAAATTCAGCCCATTTCTATTCCTAATGCTTTCAACATCTAACCTTTTTTGTTATTACTAAGAGCTACCACTTTTGGCTGGTTAATAGAGCTTTCAATTAATGGTGGTCGCATCTCTGCCATTTTCATCTCTTCATCAGAAGAAAGTTCTTCAGATTCCTAATTTAAAGAAAAAAGAAAGTATTTAAATAAATTTTGGTTTCTTTAAATGAATAGATATTAAGTCATAAGAACTTCAAAGAGAAAGAATATTTAGAACATGGATGTAAAACCTTTTTATGGTAATAGTAACTAAAACTAGCATATGATTTAAGTTTTTCAAGATACGGCAATAAAACTATGGCAATTATTAACAATATGTCAAAGTGGCTATGGGATAATATTCCATGGTGGGCCTTAATTCAAGTGTATTAATGATTAATATGTGCCTGGTACTATGCCAAGTGCTAGAGAAACAAAAATGAATAAAACACAATCTCTGTCTTTGAAAAACTTAGTTTAGAGGTGTTCCAACCAAAAATCTCTTCCTAATTCTCATATTTATTCCCTCCAAGGTTATCAAGTTGCAAGGAGTCAGGACTGAGGTGTTCTTCCATTAAAATGAGTTAATGGCAATTTTTGACCAATTTGAAGACAGAATTTTTTATTATTCTTCATGAATTTTTCTCTAATATTTGACAAAAGTCCCAGATTATCTGCCACTGAGTGCTATTAAGTGAAAGGGGGTAGTGAACAAAAGGACCTGGTAGCAAACAACTATTTATAGAACTATTTTAACACTGCAAATATTGTATATAAAAAACAGAGCTTTTGCAGGTTAAATTATTATTCCTAATGATGAAAATAAGTAAATAATATGATGAAAATAAATAAAAAGTCTTAAACATTGTTCTGTTAGAAGTACTGACTTCCAGTAACTCCTAAGTGACATAATACAGATATGGACCAGGGTCAGAAAACTATTTCAGTAAGAAGGGCCTTCAGTCTGTTTCAGCTACCCAACTCGGCCATTGTGGCACACAAGTAGCCACAGACAACATGTGAAAAAACGCCTGTGGCTGTGTGCCAGGAAAACTGAATTTCATCTAATTGTTCGCATGTCATGAAACAGTCTTCTTCCTTTGATTTGTATTCAGTATTTAATAATGTAAAAGCTGTTCTTAGCTTGCAAGTCATATAATGACAGGCAGTGGGCCAGATACGGGCCACTATTCAGGACTGTACTACAATGGAAAGACACTTCTAATTAGAATAGGAAGAGAAAGTAAGGAGGGAAGGAAGAGAAGTGAGGGGTGCGGTAAGAGAGGAATGACATTCTGCACAGATGAAAGTATGGAAATAAGAGAAAGTATGCAGAGCATGTCAACTCCATGGAGCTGGAGCTCAGAGAACTGGCAGGAGACAGAAAAGTTAGACTGGATTGAAGAGGGAAACGTTATGCTCTGAGTATGGACTCGAGTACGTGTTGGTCACTACTGGAAGTTGCCAAGCCAGGAACTCACGTCAGATTCTCTCTCAAAATGGTAACTCTGATATTAAGAATGTACGGGAAGAGAAAGAGACCAGCAGAAAGGGGATCTGGCTATCCTAACAGTCCTAAAGAAAAAAAAAAACATTTATCCTTAGGCAATGGCAGTGATGGCCGATAAAGAAAAAAAGAATCGGACAGAAATTTTGGAATGAACAAGACCTAATGACAGAATGAATGCGCAAAGACTGAGAGAACAGGAAAAGGAAGGGCAAACGTTCTGTCCTAATTGTGATACATGCAGTACTTCCAAGTGCTGAGCAGACTTCCTTCTATACTACACCTGGCATCGGGCTCCTACGGGCTCCTACGTTTCCTCCCACCTTTCTGTCTCCTGTGCTCAAGTCAACTAATGTTCCTGCAGTTAGCTCTTCTTTCGTCCTTCCTCACTGTTTCCCTTTGGATTGCATTTTCTTCAAGTTTAATGTAGGTAATGCTTCAATTTATAATCTAGCTTTCATTTCTCTTCTGAGCTAAAGATACACATTTCCAATGACCTACTGAATATGTCTTATGTCTAACGGATGGCCCTGTTAAGTGTTCAAATTCCACATATTCAACAACAAACTAGTCCTTCAGAGGCTGCTTGTTCTCTTAACACCCAAGTGCAGTTAATGGCATCACCATCCTATTCAAGCACAGTTATGTGACTATTCCCTCTTCTCCACTCCTTATAGTCAGGGATATTTACATACGAAATCTCTTATATTCTTAAAACAAAGTTCCAGTCCACATTTTCTAGTATTATTATTCAAAAAGCCCTCAAATTCGGGAAAATTCAGTAGCTGTTGCCAGATAACCCCGATACAAGTACTGCTCTGCTAAAAGGCCTTCAGTGGCTCCTTAAAGACTACAGAACACTAAATCCAAACTTTTTAGCATTGCTTTCTGGAAGCGTCACCATCAGGAGCCAAACTACTCTATTAATTCGGTTTCATTCTACCACCCCTGATACACTCAGGGAGATGGAACATGCTCTTTTCTACATTTCTCAAGCACCGCTCTTTTGCTATCATTATTCCTTCCATATTTTATTTAGTTCCCCTATTTTTCATATTTCTGCTAGATGAAATATTCCTATGTACAAGTTAAATAGCTCCTTCAACCCTAAAGCATCCTTGGTTGTTCTAGTCAGAAAGTATCTCTTTTCTAAATTTATGTAGCACTTAATATTTTTATCACTTAGTACTTTCCTTATATACTCAGCACTGTCTAACCTTGATTATATCTATATACCCATATATCTATTCTGCCACCATAGCTCCAAACACAGTGCCTTACACAAAGAAATCATACAAAATAAAGTATTAAGTTCACTGAGACAAACCTAATAACCTTTTCACAGACTATGTTATATTAGGTCCAATGTATATACCAAGTGTATTGAATGATGTGATCCACTTAAAGTACATTCACAAGCCACGAGGTTTCTTGCCATTTGCAACAACATGGATGGCTCTAGAGAGTATAATGCTAAGCGAAGAGTCAGTCAGAAAAAGACAAATACCATATGATTTCACTCATATGTGGAATTCAAGAAACAAAACAAATGAACAAAGAAAGAAAGAGACAAACTAAGAATCAGACTTTCAACTATAGAAAACAAAGTGATGGTTACCAGAGGGGAGGACGGTGGGAGGAGAGTGGGAGGATGGTAAAATAGGTGATGGGATTAAGAGTGCTCTTGATGAGTACTGAGTAATGTATAGAATTGCTGAATCCCTATGTTGTACACCTGAAACTAACATAACACTGTATGCTAACTATAGTGAAATTTTAAAAAAAAAAAAGTGTCAGACATTCAAGAAAAAAAAAACACTTCACAATCAATGATAAATGCTTAAATAAGTGAAATAATTTAAATATACCTACGGCAACCTTTCCATTGTTAAACAATTGAGATGATGTATTTTAAAGAATCAGAATAGAACCACCACAATCTAATTTACACAGTAAATATTTGAGTGCAATACAGGTATAAGTTCAAAGTGATAAATGAGTGATACTACAGCAAATACCCTGAAATTTCTCAAATGAGTTAGCATACTTTCTGCTTTTGATATCAGTTTTTTATCTTTAGTTAGCAACAGTGAAATACTAAATTCTTAAAAGTTGTTAGAACTGTTCCAGAGAATAATCACAAAGCAGTACCTCAAAAACATCGTCGTGATTAACAATATGTTTCAAGTTCTCAGAGGCTTTCATATTTGTAGTCACTGGTAGACTCCCAGGACTCATCTCAGCTTCAGATTCACTGGTCTTCTGTGAAGAGTTTCCTATCATATACTTTTCTCTTTCATCAGCTTTGATTCTTATTGGAGTGGTACTTTCTGAAGTCTATGTAAAAGAAAAGAAAGAATTCATATTCCTTAAAGCTCTGTATCTATTTTTGTACTATAGTTCAGATTAGAATTTAGAAGTAGGGGTGCCTGGTTGGCTCAGTAGGAAGAGTGTGCAACTCTTGATCTCAGGATCATGAGCTCAAGCCCCACATTGGTGTAGAAATATATATTAGGCCATATATGCTCATTTGGGGAGCAGGAGGCCCCCACACATAAAATATATATATTATATATATATTTAGGCCACATATGCTCATTTGGGGAGGACGCCCCCAAAGGTTCATGAACCACATTAAGCTTTATAATTCAGCTGAGGCTACATTTCACCTCTTAAGCTGCAAAGCTGGCATTCATGAGTGAGTCACTTAGCTCAGCATGCTCAAACTGTTTTCTGCTGATTGGGGAATGTATAGTAACTCTAGTGACATGAGAAAACTTCTGTTTCTGTAATACAGTAGGGAGAAAAAAAAGTCCATTAAAGGAACACACACTTTAAGGGTCTGAAATATCCCAAGGAAATAGTCTATTTCTGAAATTTCCCAAGGAAGTAGTCTGTCATAGCAATTACATTTAAAATTAGAATTGGGTAGAGTGGATCAATGTTATCATGAGAAAAAAAGTATTTCCGTAACAATGAATTTTCTGACATTCCTTATCTTATTCTTGGTTCAGGCAAGATTTTTTAAAACCTATGCTGATGCTATCCTGCCAACATGGAAAGTCTGTAACCATACTGAAGTGTAATAATAGCAATTAGAGTTTGCTGATTATTCCAGCTTTTACTTCAGGTGGCTGAGAACAACACCCTAAATTTGGAAAGACATTATCATGCATACAAAAAGGACCGTTATATCAATTATTATTTTAAAGTTTTAAAAAGCTTGAAATAAGTTTTGGTCAATTCTTTTAAATCTGAGTTTTCTAACCTTCACACCTACATCATTATTTACAACTTGCTGATCTTCATGTGGTTTCAGATCTTTTCCAGAATCTTCACAAGTCTCTTCATCTTTTAATCTATGTACAATGGTTTGAACAGTTTTGACCATATTCTTAAGCTCATCTGGGTATGGTGTTGGATATCTCTTTAAATTTCCCTCCTAGAGAAATAAAATAAGTAAAATTTGAAATACGGATAAGTATTGCTAACATCAACCTGAAAATTTAATCTATAATCCATCTTAATTACACTGGTTATCTGGCTCCTGGGGGTAACTTTAAACACAAATGATAGGCCACTGAAAGCATTTTAGACACAAGAAAAGTATGGTTTTATCAACAGTGAAAGACTTCACAGTCACCGATTTAACTAATGTTTTGAATGCTTTTTTTTTAGCAGACTTGTATGTATTCCATTTTAAGATTTACGGTATGGATATTGCCAACACTATCACTTGGCTTCCAAACAGTTGTTTTCCAGCTAGATATTTACCCAGACACATATAAAATTCCTACATTTATATCCTGTCTTATATGCCAGGAACCAAATACTTCCAAAGTCAGTCTAATTGTCATTTTCTGGGATTTCTGAATCCCAGAGTTTTATATAAGGGTTATATATAGTTCATATAAGGGAAAAATAATTACATCCACGAGTAATTTAGAAATGAATTATTACTACTTCTGTCACTGCAACACAGATTCATAACATGTTCATAACGAGAGTTCTTGATCCCTAGAATCTAAATAATAAGTCATTAAAGAAAGGGAACTTTCTTTAATGTTTTTCTCTTATTTTTATATTATGAAATTTGGCTTATAATCACATAGTTTTAAACTGTTCTCAAATTCTTTCACATGACATATGTATAGGATCAATAAAACCCTTCAAGTGCCTTGAGGGCAAGGGATGAAACCAGTATTTCTCTGTATCTCCCAGAATGGCACAGTAAGGTAAATAGCACCAAATAAATATCAGTGGACCTGTTTCAAACCTGAAGGAAGAACAGGACTCACCCTGGGAGGTGCCTCCCTTTCATCTTTGTCTTCATCACAATCAAATGCTACTTGAGCCCGCTGTTTCCTCTGTTCCTCCCACAGTGAAGGATTAAAACTTTCATTATCTGATATGAACATAACTAGAGAAAAACAAACAAAAAACAAAAAAACCTATTATATTTTACTGTAATTATGAAAAACCACTACTTTCTCATAATTTTGAGTTATAAACATTAAGATAAGTCAATGCCAGCAGCATTAAATGCTACATTAACAACTAGGCTGTAATTCTAATATTTCTTTACAATATTAATCACATATCTTTTCTTCCCGAAAGCTAATTTGTCTTGTTACCAGAGGGGTTCCTGAAAAGAATCTAACAATTGCAACTCTAAGAGGTCTGTGATTTTGTGCAGTTCCCCACAAAAAGCAGCACGGTAATAGTGCTACCTTCAGCAGCACATATACACCATGGTAATATATAAATTATTTCATCCAAGTTTTTTCACTCAGAATAATCTTCCCAATTCCAATATTGTTCATTATGTATGGGGAATGGGGAGATAAAGACAAAGTGAGTTATTTGGTTAAAAAAGATTACTCCGATGCCTTGTAATTACATCTTTGCATTATACATTATACTTTGTATATAACTTTACTAAGTAAATAAAGTGCTTGCAAGATATTTTCTGTATCAAAATATAAGGAAAACCGAAAATCTAATATAAATGCAACACTACAAATCCTACTATGCAATATAATATTGAAGGTAAAGATTCAACAACTATACATTTTTTCACTTATTAGGCAAGTAAAAAAATCTAAGGCTTAAAAATTAATCCATTTGACTATTATGTATCACCATACTGAAGTTCGTGCAATACAAGATAAAGTCACAACTGTTTTCTGCCCTCTTAAAAGAAATTGACTACACCTGCTCAAAACAAAAGGGAGTAAAAGCACCCAAAATTAGTTAATAGAAAAATGAAATTCCTGGAATACCTATATGTGGTCAATTTGAATACTCAGGCAAAAGTAGCATAATTATCATTAATTTTTAGTCCTTATTGTGGGCTTCTTACCCTTCTTTAATATCATATCCAAACGAAAAATGTCACAAAACCAAATATGAATGGAGAACTGAGTTTTTGTCTTCAGCTTTTCCTTGTTTTCAATATGTGGCTCAAGAATTTTTTTTAAAGTAACTTTGTGGCATTAATAGTTAATGAATTAGAAAGTTTGTTTTTGTTTGTTTGTGGAAAGTGGTTCAAATTCCTAGGAATCCCTTTTGACTTTTGTGGTATACTTAGAAAGGCAAGCAGAGCCAAGCAGTTTGCAACAAAGCCTATTTCCACGATTCAGAAAATTCCCCTCCCATCTTAAGCAGTAATTTCAATCACCAGCCTAGTTGAGAAATCTTGTTAAGAGTTTTTACATCATGCCAAAGCAATCTTACACCAGAATTTTTTCAGAACCCCAAGAGAAGTAACTTTTACCATGCCTCTCATTCTTGTCAACTTCTGATCGCCTACACTTTCTACCCTTTAGTATAAATTTCACATCTTCTGAGATTCAGGGCATCAAGTACTACTACTACTTTCTCTTCATTTTAGATGCCACTAGACCTGATCACCCTGGCATATTCATTGGAGACTCTAGCATTTGCCTAACAGCCCTTCTCTCCACCTAAAACCTGCCAATATCTAGAATGATAACTGTGTGTGATTACCCCCCTCTACAACACTACAATTTCACAGGTCTCAATGTTCTCAATTTCAATGTCCATCTGTACTTCACCATTGCGATTCATAACCATGGTCACAGCTCAAAACGTAAGCTTCTGTAAAACTTTCCTCCTCCTTGATCACTACACTCATCCTTTCAAACCATTCACTTCCTAATTATTATTGCTAGTACACTTTGAGTTCCTTACTCTCATTTCTTATTCTTCCTGTAAAACCACTCTAGGTTTTACTTTCTTTTCTATTCAGCTTAGGTTTAATGATATATTATTTTAACCACTCTCACATTTCTTGCCCCTTTTCCTCAGGTTATACCCATCCAACAAAACCCGTAATGTGCTACTTCAATCACCTACCTTCTTTGCTCTGGACTGCTCACTTATATTGAGAAAAGTGACATCACCTTGTTGTTTAGAACCATTACAAATTTATGGTATTCCCTCATCTTTGCTCCATCTTCAGTGCTGCCCAGGAATCCCTCTATTTATTTCTAGTCGGTCTTTTCTCCCACTATAAATCACTGTCTTCAAAGGCCCTTCCCCCAACCTCTAGAGGAAATCTTCTCTTTTGACTTCAATGACTAAAGAAATGCAATCAAAACACTCAGACTGTTAACTCCCCAACCCCTGCAACAACCAGTTTTCCCCAGCTACAAATTGTTATATGGATAAATACTTCCCATTCAACACTGATTCCTCTATGTAGGCCCCAAATACCATGTCTTCTCTTTCAAATTTATCCATCATTATCCCCCTTTAGAAGGCGAGCTGCTGATTTTTTTTTTTTTTTTTAAGATTTTAAGTAATCTCTGCACGCAAGGTGGGGCTCAAATTCACAACCCTGAGATCAAGAGTCACATGCTCTTCTGAATGAGCCAATCAGGCGCCCCAAGGACTCAGCATATTATAAGTGTATCTCAGACTTTTCCTTTTAAGACTCTTCTACTCTAAAATATATCTCTCATACCAAAAATTCAAAGGGGTAAGATTTTATTTTGCTACTTCTACTCTTTGTATCACAAATCCATTTCTTACCTGAACTATGACCTGTTTTAGAAACAAATAGGGAATAAATTAAACTGATAGAAATGACAGGAGGCCAAGTGAATCTGAATCATGAAAAGGGAAGACAGTAAGAGAGATCAAGGCATGAGTATACCCATGATTAGAACAGTTCTGAGCAGGAGTCACCAAACTTTTTCTGTAAATGGTTAGATAATGTTTTTTTTTTTTTTTTTTTAAAGACTTTATTTATTTATCTGAGAGAGAGAATGGGAGACAGAGAGCACGAGAGGGGGAGGGTCAGAGGGAGAAGCAGACTCCCCGCTGAGCAGGGAGCCCGATGTGGGACTCGATCCCGGGACTCCAGAATCATAACCTGAGCCGAAGGCAGTTGCTCAACCAACTGAGCCACCCAGGTGCCCCAGATAATAAATATGTTAAGCTTTGTGAACCAAGAGACAAAATCAAGGATACTACAGTAGGTATTAGGAGAGAAACCAAATTTCCAAAGATTAGTGACAAACTTAAAATATACTAATAATTGAGTACCATTTTTTGTTATATAGTGAATGAGAAGACTAAAAGTTCTTACTGTTGGAGTAACATTTTGCTTAACTGGTACTATCATCAAACCGATGTAAATATTCACCTGTAAAAATTATTCTTAGCTTGTGGGCCACACAAAAACAGGTAGCAGGACAGATATGACCCATGAACCACAGTGTGTCAATCACTCTTATTGGAACAAAAAGTGTTATGACAGAATATATTTATCTTGATTGCTTCCTGGAAGGGCCTTCAATGGTATCTCACAATTGTGTATTTAAGTTTAGTTCAGAGGCACCTGGGTGGCTCAGTCAGTTAAGCATCTGCCTTTGGCTCAAGTCATGATCCTGGAGTCCAGGGATCGAGCCCCACATTGGGCTCCTTGCTCAGCTTCTCCCTCTGCCCTTCATCCCACTCGTGCTCACTCACTCTCTCTCTCAAATACATAAATAAAATCTTAAAAAAAAAAACAAACAAAACACAACAGTTTAGTTCATTACTCAAATAAAAAATACATATATGCCTTTGCCTAGTTTTATTCATTGTTGGAATCATGTTCGGTTATTTTAGTGTTAGTTAAAATGAAAGGAAAATAACATTCTGAAGTTCCTATGTGGCAGTAACAAAAGCAGGTAGACAAAGCACTAATAACACATAAATATAATAAAAATATCAAAGATTAAATATGTCCTTTGGAGACTTTGGTTCAATCACAAGGGAAAAGGTAATTTTGTTTGACAATCTTCCTTCAGAACGAGCTCTGTACTGGATTTCTAATAATTACCAGTTTTTATTTTTATTTTTTTTAATACAAGTTTTTTTTTTTTTAAAGATTTTATTTATTTATTTGACAGAGAGAGACACAGCCAGAGAGGGAACACAAGCAGGGGGAGTGGAGAGGGAGAAGCAGGCCTCGCGCGAAGCAGGGAGCCCGATGCGGGGCTCGATCCCAGAACCCCGGGATCATGACCTGAGCCGAAGGCAGACACTTAACGACTGAGCCACCCAGGTGCCCCATTACCAGTTTTTATTATTTTTCTGAAATAAAAGCAGCAAAATGAGAATAAGAACGAATTTTCCCAATATGCCTTTTCTACTCTTTAGGACAGGGACAAAAAGCTATTAAATCTGGCCAACTTCCTGTTTTTGTATAGCTTACAACCTAAGAATGGTTTTAAAATTTTTAAATGTTGGGGCAAAGAACCCAAAACATAAAAAATTATTTCATGACACATGAAAATTACATGAAATCTACATCTCTGCCCATAAATAAAATTTTATTAGAACACACCTATGCTCATTTGTTTACATACTGTCCGTGACTGTTTTTGCATGAAACAAGCAGCATCAAGTAGCTGCAACAGGGAAGTATGGTCTTCAAAGCCTATAATATTTATTAAATGGTTCTTTACTTAAATAATTTCTAACCCATGCAACAAGACATTAAAGTCTTTTCTCTACACTAAGAATTCATTCTTTTTCCTCATAAACATTTTAAGCATTAGCATTCTATCTTCCCACATAAAAGAACTATTTGAGTATATTATGTAGCTGACTGTAATACTATTAGAAATCACCTTCAGAGATGAAGTGGAAAATTGAGACATAAGTCCCAGTGACTATGGCGCACAAAGAAAAAAAACACCTACTGATGTATCCAAACATTCATTATAATTCCCCACAATGCACAAATAAGGGCATAAGCCAGAGTTGGTGTATCTATTTTGAACTTCTTAATTTCTTTTTTTTTCTTGGTAATCTCTACGCCCAATGAGGGGCTTGAATTCATGACCCTGAGATCAAGAGTCACATGCTCTACTGAATGAGCCAGCCAGGTGCCCCTGAACTTCTTAACTTCTAATGCACATATAGAGTACTTGCATAAAACAATACTTCAACACTATCTAAAATGAAGTATACTACATTTTGTTATGTATACATTTCCAAACTATATTGCTAATATGGAAATTGGGGGTTGATTTAAATATATGAAAGAGGAATCGTGCTTACAAACCTATTCTCTAAGCATTAATTATAGATCCCCAATGAAAGAGGCTATTCACATCTGACTTCTCACAAGTCTTAACTTTTAATTCAATTCAAAAGCTAAATAGTTTTGCTTCACCCAAATAAATCTCATTAAATAATTCCCATGAAACGATAACTTATCAAAGCAAGTCTTTTATTCCTTCTTGCAAAGAATAAAAAATAATTAGCACAGATAAATGAGTTCTCTATCACCAATAATGGAAAAGAAATTAAATGATTTTAGTTTTTAATCTATTTAAGTATTTCAAAACTGTTTGCTAAACCTGCCAAAACAATGTAAAAATAATAACAGCCAATTTGATTCTATCATTGTGCTAAGCACTTTACATTCAGTGCTTCTCATCTGTACAAAAACCCTGCAAAACAGATACTATTATCATTATCCCAAGATAAGGAAACTGAAGCTCAAGAATTTATTTAACTTGCTTGTGGTATATTTTATAAATTAAAATTAATCATTAAGTTAGATTTTTTTCTGCAGTGTTTTTATGTATTAAGAGTTAATTTAGGAGCGCCTGGGTGGCTCAGTCGTTAAGCATCTGCCTTCGGCTCGGGTCATGGTCCCAGGGTCCTGGGATGGAGCCCTACATCGGGCTCCCTGCTCCGCGGGAAGTCTGCTTCTCCCTCTCCCACTCCCCCTGCTTGTGTTCCCTCTCTCACTGTGTCTCTCTCTGTAAAATAAATAAAATCTTAAAAAAAAAAGTTAATTTATAAATAACTTTGGGCCATAAAGATTTTCACTGGTTTCAGAAAAATATCCACATAAAAATTATATTTTTCGGTGTAACATAAAATATACATTACACACAGAACACATAATAACATGTATTAAAGATAATTTGCTCCTTAGTCTAAAAGGCTTTCATACCAAAACTGTTGAAAAACATGTGTGGCCAATAGTAAAGTGTATATATTCCCCTTTCTAGGCAAAATATAAGAACTTAGAAATAACCTTTTACTCAGAATTCTACAAATTATCCTTATCTGGTATGTAGATCCAAGGGTAGTATTACTACAACAAAAGTGAACAAAATATTTCTTGGTTCAACAGTCGTAATTACATTAACACTTGACATGCATTCCTAAGAGAGAGACCTATTACAGATGAAGTTGACTGTTTAATTTCAAGGATCACTTAAGGAAGCATATGGTCTACATGTACCTCTAACTTCAACTATCTATAACCCCGAGATACTGACTTATTTTCTCATTGTCGGAAATTTATTGACCAATTCTCCAAATTCCCTTCAACCTAGTAAAAGTTTATGAGACTTCCTCATATCAGTGAGATCATATGACACATGTCTTTCTCTGACTTATTTCACTTAGCATAATACCCTCTAGTTCCATCCACGTTGTTGCAAATGGCAAGATTTCGTGGGGTGTTTTTTTTTTTTTTGATGGCTGCATAATATTCCATTGTAGATATACACCACATCTACTATGGACTCTGAGAAACAAACTGAGGGTTCTGGGGTGGGGGGATGGGGGGATGGGTTAGCCTGGTGATGGGTATTAAAGAGGGCACGTACTGAATGGAGCACTGGGTGTTATATGCAAACAATGAATCATGGAACACTACAACAAAAACTAATAATGTAATGTATGGTGATTAACATAAAAAAAAAGTCTAAGAGACTTAAAATTAACTTCACACCTATGCTGTGATTTGTTAGTATTTGAATTTTTAAAAGAAAAGAAATTCTTAAGTTCCTACCATCCTCAGTCCTTGGCTGCTGAGGGAACATGTAGTTAGTAAGCACCATTTTCTGGGTCTCTGAATCAGTCTCTTTTTGAAGAGGTATCAGGGGTTTGGACTAAGGAAAGAAAATAAATGTTTAATTTTCAATATTCCTAAAGCAAACACATATCCAGCAATTCTTCTGAATAAGTACTCACCATTCTTTCTATAAAATACCAATGTGTAGATTACAAAAGCAAGCTTATATATACATAAAAAACTTTTAAGCACTGATTTGAAACCTTGTAAGAATCTTAAAAAAAAAATTTAGTTTTTAGTATAAAACAAAACTCATACTGTATTGCAATTATCACTGATTATTTTTTTAAATTTTATTTTATTATGTTATGAATACAATTTAAAAACATCTCACATACCAAGTATATCCAGTCCAATAATTACTTATCACAGTGACTTAATAAAGCTATAAAACAAGCCTTTCCATTTTACATTATTGTGCTCCCTTTATGTTATCGTTCCCCTTTGGGAAGAGGCTTTTATAGAAATGGTTTAGAAGGTTTAGTCTAGTTATCTGCAGATTAATTCTAGCTGAAAAGAGAGTACTTAAAACAAATATTAAGTTGTAACCTGCTTCTCTCTTCTGTCTTCTGTCTCCATTAATGGTACCATAAGTTACTCAGTGGTGAAACTATAAACCCCGTTATTTTGGACCTCATTTTTTCTTAAGCCTTCTTTCCTAACTGGTTATAAAGTGTTTTCAATTTATTCTTAATATAACTAATAACTTTTGCCAGGCTATTAACCTAAAATCTTACCAATCCAAGCCTTGGTCAACTCCAAACAGGGAGGGAACTACCCAATCTCTCCCTCACCTGCCACCCTAGCATAATTAAATCTTTAGACTTTTGTGAAAACTTTGCAGCTAGCTAATTCCATCCTATAATCTTACTCCCATTCAAGCATTTCCTCCATGCCCCTCAATTTTTCTGTGGTAAACAAACTGCCCTGCATCTCAAACATCTTCACTGAAAACTTTCCTTGACCTCCTCAGATAACAGAAATGGTAGATCTAATCCTTCCCCAAAGACAGTGCTCCCCTTAATATACTGGGGTGCTTATTTCCCAGAGCTCATAAAGGATTAGGGGGTAGATTTAGAGCTTACAAATGCTGTGAGATCATCACTCTTTTTTTTTTTCCTTTAAAGATTTATTTATTTATTTATTTGACAGAGAGAGACACAGCGAGAGAGGGAATACAAGGAGGGGGAATGGGAGAGGGAGAAGCAGGCTTCCCGTGGAGCAGGGAGCCCAATGCGGGGCCCGATCCCAGGACCCTGGGATCATGACCTGAGCCGAAGGCAGACGCTTAACGACTGAGCCACCCAGGCGCCCCGAGATCATCACTCTTAATCACTCTTATCTCTTCAAGTATAAACACCTGTTCTTTTTTTTTTTTTTTTTAAGATTTTATTTACTTACTTGACAGACAGACAGAACACAAGCAAGGGGAGTGGCAGGCAGAGGGAGAGGGAGAAACAGGCTTCCCGCTGAGCAGGGAGCTGGATGCGGGCCCTGATCCCAGGACCATGGGATCATGTCCTGAGCTGAAGGGAGATGCTTAACCGACTGAACCACCCAGGCACCCGATAAATACCTGTTCTTTTGAGGGATATTCAACTGTGCCTCTACCATTCTGAACTCTGCTTCTGCCATTCTATCTCCTTTCCTAATATCCACTGACCTTTGGTAGTATCCATCTATTCTTGATTCTTTTATGACAAATCTTTCCACAGTCATGGATAATTCAACAGATATAAAATGTAAATGACATGGTCATTCTCTTAAGCCACTGATGTCTTAGCAGATGAGGAGGCTCCTTGCTCAGCGGGGAGTCTGCTTCTCCCTCTCCTTCTGCCACTGCCCCTACTTGCGCTCTCTCTCTCAAATAAATAAAATCTTTAAAACAAACAAACAAACCGCCCCTGAAATGGTTCTAAAATTAACTGCGGTAATAACTGCACAATTCTATAAATACATTAAAAGCATTCAATTGTACACTTTAAAATGGGTGAATTGTATGGTATGTGAATCATATTTCAATGAAGATGTTATAAGAAAACTAATCATCTGTTATTTATGGAGTACAAAGACAAAAAAAGAAATTGAGAATTATTTACCAAGCCTCTCCATTCCCTAAAACACTAACTCCAGTGATCTCTATTCCTATTTCTTTTTTAAAATTTTATTTTTTTTTTAGTAATCTCTACACCCAACATGGGGCTTGAACTCACGACCCTGAGATCAAGAGTCTCATGCTCTTCTGACTGAGAGCCAGGCACCACTCTATTCCTATTTCATTTCAGATATTCATTCTACTTCCTTGCCATAATTCCCACAATATAGCCAATAAATATTCATCCTTTGAAATCTAAAATCACTCATTCAACATGTATTTACTTATATTTGCCCTTTATACGCCAAAGTACTATGACAGGCACCAGGTATACAGTGGTCACTGATTTGGGAGAGTTTACAATATATGAGAGGAAAGATAGGGATAACAAAATGAGACATTACAACATGATTTAATTACAGGTTAGAGAGGGTACAGGGAGCGAACAGAACACATAGAAGGTGTTACTTATCACAGTCTTGAGTGATTAGGAAAGCATTCCTGAGACAATGCCTTCCTACACAATGAATAGACATTAACCAAGTAAGAAGGGGGAGAGAGAATGTTCCAGGAGAGAACTCATTTGGGGATATGAAAATGAAGGTGTAAGGGATAGAGATGAAGATAGAGGATGAGCAAGGTCTTGAAGGATACAATATGAGAAAGGAGAAGTCATGAAAAGGTTTTAAATAGATTAGTGCTGGAACCAGATAAATGGATCATTTGTATCGTGGTTCAGAATGCAATCAGGGTGATATGAGACTGGAAGTGGTGCCAACATGGAGGCAGAGACCTGTTAGGAATCTCGATAGTCAAATCAACACCGTCCAGCATAAATACAAAAGTGAGACTAAAATGAGAACCATAGATAATTTATAAATTATTGGCAGCTGCATGTTTTTAAAAAGCAAAAATAAGTTAAATTTTGATAATGCATTAAATTTAACATATCCTGGATATTTAAAATATAATTTTGATGTGTGAACAATAAAAATTGCTAATGTGATATTTTACTTTCTTTGTTTATACTACATATACAAAATCCAGTGTGTATTTCACACTTAGAGCACATCTCAATTTGGACTACACACACAACAGTAGTGCCTACTGTACTGGACAGTGCAGGTCTAAGTAAAAGATGATACACTATATGATGAACAGTAGTTAAGAATTATACACCCAAGTCTCTGTCTCTAGCAAGGACTTTTTACTGATCTAGGGAACCCAGGAAAAGAAAAAAATTTAGAGCAGAGGATGGAATGTTCACCTTTGACCTAGGTGAATTTGAGACATCTAGGTGGCAATGTTAAGTAGACAATGACTGTGCAGTTCAGGAAAAAGAACTGAGCTGAGGATAACTGTTAGGAATAATGGGCATACAGAGAGTAATTGTATCTTTCATAGAGGAAAGTACAGGAAAAGAAACTAAAGAAGAACCTAGAGTACTACATGGGGCACCAACATATAAAAGATGGGCAGAAGAAAAATTCCTGAAAAGGAAACTGAGGAGCAGTCAATCACAAGGACAACCAGGAGAGAATGCTAAGACAGACAGCATGTGGTGCTCTCTCCAGTGTTCCACAATGCATGCTAGTCAATTTCACCAAGACTGACACTCCCTTGAACTTCCAACTTTATCACCATCATTCTTTCTTGTCTTTGCTTCTCTCTTTGTACCTCACTGGATCTCATTATAACCATTTTCTTGCCAATTACCAAGACCTCCTTAGTGCATTGTCTTTTACACGGGGTGTGGCAAAGCTGCAATCCAGAATCATACCAACCGTGTGCGTACTCTGTATCACACAATTTAGCACATTAGTATAACTATGAGTTTGTGGTAACCAACTTCAACAGGGATCTCAATGTTGCCTGAAAACCCTTCCGTGTTTCCTAAATTATACTTGAAGATATTATTTTCTAAAAGATTAAAAAAAATAGGATTTAAGAACTGCTTGGAAACTGCTATATTCTAAGAATTTCAACATACACATTATTAGTTCTCCCTCTCACAAACATCAGACCAAGCTGCCTTCAAAAGGGCAAGAGTTCCTGCCATGGTTTTTTTGTTTTTGTTTTTTAAGATTTTATTTATTTATTTGACAGAAAGAGAGGGAGGGAGCACACAAGCAGGGGGAGCAGCAGGCAGAGGGAGAAGCAGGCTCCACGCTGAGCAGGGAGCCCGACACAGGGCTCGATCCCAGGACCCTGGGATCATGGCAGATGCTTAACCAACTGAGCCACCCAGGTGTCCCTCTACCACAGTTTTAAATTCTATCAGTTACACACCAGTTATCCAACCCCCTCTCATATTCTTAATCTCATCTCCACACAGCCTCCTTGCAACAACCTATAAAAATGTTCTCTAATACTAAAGGATTCTTTCTTACACTGCCCCTAGCTACCAGTTTATGTTCCACTCCTCTTCTTTCTCATCCAACCTTCTTAAAAGCTCAATCAACAACTGTATGGCTCCATTCTCTCATTTATTCATTTCTTAAATTGCATCGATCGGGTTTTTGATGTACACCTCTAAAACTACATTAGCTGTAGTCAAAATAAGTTGGCAAGTTAAGTATAACTTGCCAAAATATAATGCATATTTTCCAGATTTCATTTGAATTGACCCCTCAACTTAGAATTTCCTCCTTTAAGCCAACTGTCTCATCCTTAACTTGAATCTACTATCATATAGTTTTTCTTCTACCTCTATGGCCACTCTTTCTTAGCCTATTAATCCACCTGCCACTTAAATGTTAGTAATAAATACATAAATAAATGTATGTATGTCTGTATGTTAGTATTCCTCAGGATTCATCCATCCCTAACAATTAAATAAATTCAGAGAATCCCTTTTGAGAAAGTAATAAAAGCTATGAAACCACTCCTGAAAAAAGTGATTAAGATGATGGGCTGAGCTCCTATATCTCTTCTTGTGACAGAAATCTTTAAAAAATTTTTCTTAATAAAAAAACAAAAGGAGGACGCCTGGGTGGCTCAATTGTTAAGCGTCTGCCTTCGGCTCAGGTCATGATCCCGGGGTCCTGGGATCGAGCCCCACATCGGGCTCCCTGCTTGGCGGGAAGCCTGCTTCTCCCTCTCCTACTCCCCCTGCTTGTGTTCCCTCTCTCGCCGTGTCTCTCTGTCAAATAAATAAAATCTTAAAAACACCAAAAGGAATAGGTCTATAATGGTCCTGGAGAAAAGGAAATTGTGCCTTCAGGAGCAATTTTGAGAAATCCCAGGAGGTTCGAAATTAAAAGAACGGAGAAACCAAGAGCACAGAAACCACAGTCTAGAACAAAGTCGGGGTCGGGGGGGGGAATCATGGCCACTAAAATTATTCTCTAGGTGCCTACCCAGATACCAAAGGTACTTCAAACTTAACACGCCTAACTGGAACTTAGTATCTTCCCATAAACCTATTTCTTTCTGTTATGGTTCCTCATCTTGATTACTTTATCAATATCCAGTGAGTCACTCCAGCCACATCTCTGAGGCTCATCTTTGCTTTTACTTCCTTTCTTCTCACACACATGCATTCTTCATATACTCTACTAATGTGGCCTTTTAAGTTATACCTTAAATATACCCGCTCTTCCCTGGCCCTCTTATCATTATCTTGCTTCAAGCCAACATTTTCTATTGCCTTGAGTAAGGCAATGCCCTCCAACCAGTCTCTCCTGCCTTCACACCTGGCACCATCGCCCTTGCTAAATCCATCTTTCACAATGTAGCCCAAAAAGCTTTCCAAAATAACAATCTGATCCTATACTTGGCTTGTTCAGGGTATCCTGGTTCACCATCAACTATAGTAGGGTTGACATATATCACAGGATCACTTCTTCCTCTTAAACTGATGGCATATACAAATAATTGATTATGACTATGATGACCAAACGCCCAATTTGCCTGGGACATTTGCATTTTACATACGCTGTTCTGACATAATTATCATAAAGCCCCTTTCACTATCAAAAGTGTCCTAGCATGACAATAAATTACAGTCATCCTAATCACAGCAATTTTCCACTGAGCCTGAATGACTTCCATATTCTTTTTTTTTTTTTTTTTAAGATTTTATTTATTTATTTGACACAGAGAGACACAGCGAGAGAGGGAACACAAGCAGGGGGAGTGGGAGAGGGAGAAGCAGGCTTCCCGCCGAGCAGGGAGCCCGATGCGGGCCTCGATCCCAGGACCCTGGGATCGTGACCTGAGCCGAAGGCAGACGCTTAACGACTGAGCTACCCAGGCGCCCCTGTGTATTGTTTTTTTAAAGTAATTAACAGATGTGAAACAAAGAAAAGAAAATGAGAGAACATTATAAATATGAAGAAATTGTCTTAGATACTAGATAATTTCACTAAAATGAGTCATCTGGCATAATTTGCTGGTATTGATTTACTGCAATAATGCTATTATACTAAAAGTCTGAGTCCTTGAGACCAGGAGCTATGTCTCATAACTATAATAAGTATCCAGCATAAGCCAGGGCCCAGCAATGTTTTGAGAATCCAAATGCAAATTTTCAAAATGTTTCACATGTAAATATTCAATTAAGAGAGATCAGAAAATTAAAAGTTCCATATACATGAACTGACACATTTAATGATGATGCAGTAATCACTGTGTTCAAGCTGTAACAGAAGCAGAGGTATCATCATTTCAATATTTCCTTAACTTGCAGAACAAGGAAATACTACAATCTGATTCATAAGTGTGGACTGACAACAACTTAAGGCTTTTAGAATATTAGTAAGAATTAGGTAAGAAAAGGGATCTTGGTTGAGAAGTTTGGAGAATCCTGAAATAGAGACAAGTGGGTTTCTTTACTATAGTAACACGTAAGTTGTTAATATAATTCAAAAGAAGGATATAATACAATCTCCCAAGCAAATTTAACTATGAAACTTAAGATCTTATGAGACTAGTGCATCCAAAACCCTAGGAAAATAGAGCTTTAGATAATTTATTATAAGATACTGCTCAAAGTCAAATACTAAGCATTAATGTATTAAAAGTATCAGCAAACTGTATACTCTACTATGTTAAAAAAATTTTTTACCAGTAAGAAATACCTGAGAATAGGTAGGGAAAAAAGATTTCCTCATACTTACAGATAGTAAGTTAACCCTTATTTTGTTTAGGACCTAAAATCTATTATTTTGGCAACATTATACAGGAGGTTTCTGATCAATTAAAGTAGAAGGTTTACAACAATCTACACCATGAATCCTAAGACTGAGACATTTCAAATTAAACTCAAAACATTTTGCCAATGTTTTTCACAGGTGAATGATACCTACTATTTGCAAGGATAAAATACTAACATTTATTTCTAAGACCAAGGCAAATACCAAGAGACTTATCTATTAACTGTCCAAATGGAAACTTAGCTAGAGTACTAAGATAGATTCACTGTCCTGACCTTCCTGCCTCCCATGCACTGTAATACATTGAAATCAGTATTTCATCCCCACCATTCCGCTAAAACTATGTACTTTTCCCAAAGTCAGTAACTACTTCTGCCTTGACAAACCTAACAGCCAATTAGCTCATCTACCTGACCCATCAGCAACATGTGGCACAGATATCTTTCCTGAAGCACTTTCTTCAGATGACTCTCTAGAACACATTCTCCTGGTTGGCTGGCTCTTCTTATTCTCCTTTTGGGGCCACTCTCTTCCCTGTGCTTAATCTTTGATCTTCTTTTCTTCTCTATCCTCTTTCCCTAGTAATTTTATGCAGTTCCATGGTGTTAAATGAAACATTTGTACAATGCTGACTCCCAGATTTTATCTCCAGCCAATACCTGACATTCCTACATTCCTTCTCACCATCTCCATTATTATCACAATAGTTGAAGCCCAGCAACAGCCTCCTTACTGAACTTTCTCCCTCCAAAACAGAATATTCCACCCATAACCTTAGCACCCAACTATGGTCCATTCCTCACACAAGTGTCAAAATGATCTTTTAAAAATGTACATTACCTCTTGCCATTCCCTGGCACGAAATACTTCAATATATTTCTATCTAATTCAGAGTAAAAGCCCAATTGGTTAGTATGGCCTACAAGGTCCTATGTGCTCAATCTAGTCCCAGTTTTCCTCTCTGATCTAATCTTACTCAATTCTCTTCCTTGCTCACTGTATTCCAGCCATCAGAGCTTTTATCTATTTTACCTATTCCTCAGTTACACCAAGCTCATTCCAATATTGGGAACTTTACTCTTAATATTTAAATGTACTTCCTCTCCCAACTCACTGCCCTAGTCTATGCATGACTCACTCCTAATTTCACGTAAGCATCTGCTCTACTGGTTGCCTTCCTTAGAGAAAGACACTTCTAAATCACCCTATTTAAAATAGGATGTTTACTCTTGCCCTGCTACTCTTCTAATCACTATCAGGTTCTATTTTTCTTTGTAGCTCTGACATATTATTACATAATTACTTATTATAGCTATCCAGTGTGGTTTTATCTATTTTCTTTATCTCTCTTGAAAATATAAGTTCAATGAGACTATAAGACGATTCTATTTGTTTCACCAATATATCTCAAGCTCCCAGAGCAATTCAGGACCTATATAAGCCTTTAATAAATGTTTATCAATCAAAGAAAAGTCTAAGGAATAACTCTTAGTTCCTTAGAAACATTTCTTTAAGTTGTGTGAAAGTGTGTGATTATAAGCATAATTTAAATTGATTATTAAATTTCTATAGATATATGCCACAGAGGATCACTATAAAAACTTTAAGAAGTTAGAGAATACCGAGTCTGATTTCTTAATCACTATATCTTTTTACAGATTCAGGAGAAATTAGACAAGTCCAATAGGATTTATTGTTTTGAATCTACACAAACCGCACAAAAATATCTGTATCCAAATATTTTCCAAGATTTTTCTTATATATATTTTTAAATGTATACCAGAGTATAACTGCTCTTAAATGAGCCCATGTAAATTATTATGCATAATCATTTAACACAGTTGGCATTCCAGTAATTTACAAAATCAAATGCCTACCTGATTATCTGAGAGCCACATAGCAGTCAATTGTTGTAGCTTTGTAAAGCTAAAGGGCAAATTCTTTAATCTGTGGGGAAAATACAAAATTAAAATAACAAATGTTAAAATGTAAGAGCAAAACCTAATGGTCTTCTAAACAATATTATATTATTCATAGAAGAAAAATATTTAATTTAGGAGAGAACCCAATATAGGTCTTTGACATAAGATAGAAGACAAAATATTATCCAGTTTAATAAGAATTCACTTTAAAAATACAATTCTTCAATTGAATCAATTTGGCTAGGGGAAAAATGGATAATCTAATAACCCCCCAAAAAATTATCTGCTAGAAAAAAAATGTTAACCATCCCTATTTAATGCAAAGACAAGAACACATTAAGCAATGCCTCATAACATTGCTTTGGATATTTTATTTGTATTTAGAAAGAACAAACTACTACAGAAAGCCTTAGTGATGACTCGTTACAAAAACTGCACTGTTCTGTTTTTTTCTTGTGAGCCAGCACTTTCATATTCCAAAGACTATTTAAACATTATAATGAATAAAAAAAAAAGTAATATTAACACCTCATCAGAATGCCAAATTAGAACAGCACCTATTTAAAAAGAATGTCTACTTAAATCTTCTTTCTTATTATGCCTATCCATTCTGCTATACCTATTTTCCAAGGCAATTTGCTAGAACCTAGGGCTCTCGCTTTGGGGTACAAAGTATGGGCAAAAATGGGGACTGAATTTTTAAAAGGTAGTGGTTATTCTTAAATAAAATGGAACAGTCCGAATACCCTAACTAGTCAGAAAACTGGGCTTACATTAAAGCTCTACTTTATAAGCTAAATGAGTCATCTTAAATTAGAGTTTTAATTTTCTCCTCATAAAATGACAATACCTATTGTACTATTTTATAGTATTGTTTTGAATACTTTGTAAGATACTATGAAAGCATAATGTAAAAATGCTCTACAGACATTCTTTTATCATTATTAGTATCTTTACCTCAGGAAAAATTACAGTCTGTTCTTAACATTATTCCAATTTAGTAACTCTAGTGATCTATTTGCTCTGCACCTTGACTGTGTTGCCCAAGCTGTGTGAATGGGTGCCTAATCACATCTCAGCTCAGAAAAATACAGAGAGTAGATTAGATGAAAAGCTGCTTCATTCAGCAGCAGTATTAAGGTGAAGATATGGAATAAAAAAGGTGACTATAAGGAAAGAACAGCTGTATAGCTCAAGCTGTAAGTTGTATAGCTGAAGTCGACACAAAATGAACTATGACAAATAACCGCAGTATAAAAACCACAGGCAGGGGCGCCTGGGTGGCTCAGTGGTTAAGTGTCTGCATTCCACTCAGGTCATGATCCCAGGGTCCTGGGTTCGAGCCCCGCATTGGGCTCCTTGCTCAGTGGGAGGCCTGCTTCTCCCTCTCCCAACTCCCCCTGCTTGTGTTCCCTCTCTCGCTGTCTCTCTGTCAAATAAATAAATAAATTCTTAAAAAACAAACAAACAAACAAAAAAACCACAGGTAGGGGCGCCTGGGTGGCTCAGTTGGTTAAGCAACTGCCTTCGGCTCAGGTCATGATCCTGGAGTCCCAGGATCGAGTCCCGCATCAGGCTCCCTGCTCAGCAGGGAGTCTGCTTCTCCCTCTGACCCTCCCCCCTCTCATGCTCTCTCTATCTCATTCTCTCTCTCAAATAAATAAATAAAATCTTTAAAAAACAAAAAACAAAACAAAAAAAACCACAGGTAAAATTAGGTCATTCTTTCAAATGAAAATTCCATTTAAAAATCAAAAAAGCATATGAAAAGAACAACATGCATGACATTTTATATCAAATGATGAAACGTGAATTTCATCCAATGTCTTCTATAAACCAACATTATTACAAACCTATTGTCACTTAAATTGATGACTTTTAATTTTTGCATATCACCCATTTCCTCTGGAAGTGTCTCAAGTTTATTGGAATGGAGAAATAGCACAGTTATATTTTTCCAGCTTCCAATCTGAAAGAAAAACATAAAACTGGGTATCAAAATTCTGGCCTACTGCTTAATAGGCAGAAGTAAAATATACTTTCCAAAAGTTATGAAAACATTCTTCTCATTTATAAAAGGAAACATATTTTCTCTTTTCAGTTATTAATTTTCATGTATAAAGAGAAGTATTTAGGTATCTCTGTAAATCAGTATAGCTAATTATTATTCAGAGAATAAGTAACAGAGTTACATAATTATTTCTAAAAAAAACAGATAAAACCACACTGGATAGCTATAATAAATAATATGGGGGGAAAAAAAGAAAATTCAAAACAAATTTAAAATACAATACCTCTGGGGGTAACTGTTGTAAATAATTATGATCTGCAGCAAAGGTTCTTATATTAGTAAGCTGCCCAATAGATGAAGGCAAAGCCTCAACTTCATTGAAGCTACAGTCCAGTTCTTCTATTGATACTAACCTAATCAATTAAAACAGAAAACACACATTAAGAAGTTTCCTATATATAATCAAAAACTTAAGAATATATAAATATTTGAACTTGACTTTAACAAATCTAGAAAAACCCTATTTCCACTAAACTTAATAATAAAAATAAGCCTACCTTTATTAAAAAAACCTATCCAACCTGTAACCAATTACTTATTAAAATGCTTATGAAATCTCCTTTAGATGCTATTTATGCAGTTATCTAAAAATATATATGATTGAATGAAAACATAAATATATAAAGCTGAATGAAAGTAAAGTCTTCTAGTGATTCAGAAAAATCTTACCCTCCTATAGAGTCTGGCAGGTACATTAATTGATTTTCATCTATTTTAAGAGTTGTTACATTCTTCAATGAACCTATTTGAGAGAAGAAATAATATACAATTTTCCAGCTTGAACTAGAAGCAGGTCAACCAACAGTCAATATGAGCACATACTACATTTGACATGAATCACACAGAACTTTCTTAATCAACGCATCTACAAGAGAAACCAACCTAACCTCATTACTCTGTACTCCCTTACCCTGTATTTTCAATTTTTACCAACATATCACCTTTTAACATTAGTGTATATTTATCTACTTTACTCCTGTTAAAAATGCAAGCTTCATAAAAGTAGGGACTTCTGCCTGCTTTGTTCATAGATGTAGTCCTGCTCCTTAAAACAATGCCATGGCACAAGTGAGCACAAACAAAAAGGAATGGTAGGTGTATAAAATTCATAGGTATATGGCAAACTATTCTGTGTATTCTAAACACTAAAACAATAAAAACAGAGTTTAATTTAAAATTAAAAAGTGTTGAGGGGCGCCTGGGTGGCTTAGTCGTTAAGCGTCTACCTTCGGCTCAGGTCATGATCCCAGGGTCCTGGGATCGAGCCCCACATCGCGCTCCCTGCGCTGCAGGAAGCCTGCTTCTCCTTCTCCCACTCCCCCTGCTTGTGTTCCCTCTCTCACTGTGTCTCTCTCTGTCAAATAAATAAATAAAGTCTTCTTAAAAATAAAATTAAATTAAATTACAAGTGTTGAATAAATTATAGAATTTGCAAAATGTAACCTGAGCTAAAACAGCTATGTAACTCAATTAAGTATATAAAAATATTTTTTGGTTTTTATGTTTAAACATCATGAAGATGGCAAGATCTATGTTTTTGGTTCTTGAATCAAAATAATTCAATTTCCTTGAACTATCATCAGACTAAAAGCAACTACAAATATAGACTCTCCTGGGATTTACTAAAGTGGTTTGTTTTCTCATCTGTGAGTCTAAAATGGAGACTGAAAAAAAGTTACTAGATAAGGGCTATGAACAGGAGTTAAAGTTTGGATAAATTAACCTCTTTTTAAAGAGTTTAAATTTTATTATAGTGATAAAAATGACATTTCTTTAAAGAAAAATATAGTAATGTCAACCAAGAAGTAAAATGTGTAACTGATCACACGAGGAAAAAACTCAAATAAGATTTGTGACTGGCAGTACAATAAAACTAGCTCAAAACAAATAAAATTTGGTATCTGAAAGCTTTGAGTGAAACAATGGCAAAAATGTAATTTCTGAGATTTTACATTAGTAAAAATTACATGAATTAGAAAGCAATACAAACCAATAGTCTCAGGCAGTTGTTGAAGTGAATTGCTTGATAACAGGAGGTCTTGAAGGTTTTCACAAGCTGAAATTCCTTCTTCAATCATTTCAATATTATTTTTGGAAACATCCAAGTATGTGAGCTGTTTCAAACTACCAATAAACTGTAAGTAAAAAGAGGAAATCTCATGACTATATTAAGTGAATTTATGGCTAGTTTAGGTAATACACTCAATACCAAGTTATAATTCACAATTAAATGTTTATATGAGAGAAAAGATTCAATTTTTTTTAAATGCCATAAGTAATGTATTCAGTAATAAAGCTAAGAGCTCCTGCTAAGAACCTAGGAGAGTGACAATGGACATATACTTTTCGTTGGGAACTCAGCTGTCACCATTGACTAGGGCGATAGGACATAAAGGGATTCTTAGGTTCTTTGGGTATGGGAATAAATAAATGTCAGTTGGTAAGACAGAAACTACATGGGAAATATCCCACTTTAACAGTTCTCCGGACAAAATGAGTTAGGATATAAACTCAATTGCAACCACTGTGAAGGACACACTCCAGGTCCAGGAAATTAAAATGAGTGTAGGGGTGCCTGGGTGGCTCAGTCGTTGGGTGTCTGCCTCCGGCTCAGGTCATGATCCTGGGGTCCTGGGATCGAGCCCCACATCGGGCTCCCTGCTCAGCGGGAAGCCTGCTTCTCCCTCTTCCACTCCCCCTGCTTGTGTTCCCTCTCTTGCTGTCTCTCTCTCACTCTGTCAAATAAATAAATAAAATCTTAAATAATTAATTAATTAATTAATTAATTAATACAAAGAGTCTATTTTACAAAGTTTACTATGGTAATTTTCTATTTTAGTCAAGAATATATTGATAGTAAAAAAAATGCTATTTGCTTCTATCTAATATATTAACAAATAACCATCTTTTTTAAAAAAGTAATCTGAAAATGTGTAATTCATAAAACTGCAAAGAATAGACTGTGATAAGAGAAGCCATTTAGAGTTTGATATACATACCCCTGGAATAAAAGTCAGTCGATTACCATCCATCCAAAATTCTTTCAATCCACTTAGTTGCTCAAGTACTTCAGGCTGTTTGGATAAGAAAGGGGTATGGGGATTCAATAATTTCCTTGAATGTTTTTATTTGTCAAAAGAAGCTCCAAGGGGGCGCCTGGGTGGCTCAGTTGGTTAAGCGACTGCCTTCGGCTCAGGTCATGATCCTGGAGTCCCGGGATCGAGTCCCACATCGGGCTCCCTGCTCAGCAGGGGGTCTGCTTCTCCCTCTGACCCTCTTCCCTCTCGTGCTCTCTGTCTCTCATTCTCTCTCTCTCAAATAAATAAATAAAATCTTTAAAAAAAAAAAAAAAAAGAAACTCCAAGGAACTTGTGATGGTAACTTCTGGTTTAAAACATGTAATAAATAACTTGGGGGTGCGGGCGCGTGGCATGGAGCAGAGCCAAGATTCTAGACTTTTCACTTTATTATAGTTACTACTATAATAGTAGTGGTTCTACTAAAAGAGAACTCAAAGATAAGCATCCCAGAAGAGTAGATTGCATAAAACTCATTTAAGCTTTTGATTACACAACAGGCTCAAGTATTTATAAAACTAATAAAGAAATAAAAATAGGTCCCATTGCTTTCAAGAGTACAAAAAGATACTCTCAATCATTATCTGTAAAAAGATTTCACCTCTTCCCCACAACCCAGCAATTGCACTACTAGGTTATCTACCCCAAAGATACAAATGTAGTGATTCAAAGGGGCATCTGCATCCCAATGTTTATAGCAGCCAACGTCCATAAAAGCCAAACTATGGAAAGAGCCCAGATGCACATCAATAGATGAATGGATAAAGATGTGGTACACACACACACACACACACACACACAATGGAATACTACTCAGCCATCAAAAAATGAAATCTTGCCATTTGCAACGACATGGATGGAACTAGAGGGTATTATGCTAAGCGAAAAAAAGTCAATCAGAGAAAGACAATTATCATATGATCTCACTCATATGTGGAATTTAAGAAACAAAAGAGAGGATCATAGGGGAAGGGAGGGAAAAATAAAAGATGAAATCAGAGAGTGAGGCAAACCATAAGAGACTCTTAATAATAGGAAACAAACTAGGGTTGCTGGGCGGTGGGGGGGGGGTGAGGGGATGGGGTAACTGGGTGATGGACATTAAGGAGGGCATGTGATGTAATGAGCACTAGGTATTATATGAGACTGATGAATCAGTGAACTCTACCTCTGAAACTAATAATACACTATATGTTATTTAAATTTAAATTGTAAATAAAATAAAATGGGGAAAAAAGAACCAATTAAGAATTAAGAAAACGAATCATTGTTAACTACTTATTATCAATTAACTATTCTATATGATAATATAATGGTGGTACATATCATTACACATTTGTCCAAACCCACAGAATGTACAACACTGGAAGTAAAACCTAATGTGAACTATGGACCTCAGGTAATTATGTTGTGTTAATGTAGGTTCATCAAGTGTAATCAATGTACCACTCTGGTGGGGGGTGTTGATAATGGGGGAAGTTATGTATGTGTGGGAAGGGTGTATATGGAAAATCTCTGTACCTACCCTCAGCTAAAATTTGCTGTGAACCTAAAACTGCTCTAAAAAATAAAATCTATTAAAAAAAAAAAAGATTTAGCCTTTTATGAAAAGAACAAAGATACTCCGATGACTAAGAGGGAGAAAAATGAAAACAATTTAACTGTCCAATAATAAGGGAAAGGTAAATAAATCAAGGCATAATCATATGATATGCACATTCTGTTATTTTAAACTCTTAGCAATTACTTAATGAAATAGTTTTTAGTATGGTTTTGATAATCAAAAAATTAATCAGAGGGTTGCAGTGGACCTTGGTATTGAGACAAAATTTGATCTTGGGCATTTGCCCTTGCAGGCTTTATTGAATGCATCCTTCAAAGGTATTTCTGTCACCACACAAAGCTCTGTGTAGTCACTGACACAGTGATGTCATAGAGTACCATCATACCTAATCAACATCATCACACAAGTAATACATAAAAGTCATGTCATTCAGATTTACTGCTAACATATAAATATAGGTAAGGTGTATCTTGGATTAAAAGAAATACCTTTTTGGGCGCCTGGGTGGCTCAGTCGGTTAAGCGACTGCCTTCGGCTCAGGTCATGATCCCGGAGTCCTGGGATCGAGTCCCGCATCGGGCTCCCTGCTCGGCGGGGAGTCTGCTTCTCCCTCTGACCCTCCCCCTTCTCATGCTCTCTCTCTCTATCTCATTCTCTCTCTCAAATAAATAAACAAAATCTTTAAAAAAAAAAAAAGAAAAAGAAAGAAATACCTTTTTGTGCTGTTTGTGTTATCATTTTAAGGGTGAGTTTTTAAAAAATGTATAATGCTGCAGACCGAAATGGTACAAAAATTAATGATTCTGAATGTTACTGATTCATCGAACAATAATTAAGATTTTTCAAACAGTTAATATGGATGTAGATTAATACTTTTAAATACCTTAAGAGTACAATAGTTCAACAATTTAGGAAGAACAGTGTATGTATTTTTTCACAAGAGGTTAAAAACTTCCACAACACACAACAAAACCCATCATAAACCATCTTCAATTAAAATATAGTAAAGAAGGGGCGCCTGGGTGGCTCAGTCGTTAAGCGTCTGCCTTCGGCTTGGGTCATGATCCCAGGGTTCTGGGATGGAGCCCTGCATCGGGCACCCTGCTCAGCGGGAAGCCTGCTTCTCCTCC
This sequence comes from Neomonachus schauinslandi, assembly GCF_002201575.2. Classification (NCBI taxonomy): domain Eukaryota; kingdom Metazoa; phylum Chordata; class Mammalia; order Carnivora; family Phocidae; genus Neomonachus; species Neomonachus schauinslandi. The sequence continues at coordinate 47,407,541 of NC_058409.1, read as the reverse complement.
TCCCACTCCCCCTGCTTGTGTTCCCTCTCTCACTGTGTCTCTCTCTGTCAAATAAATAAATAAAATCTTTAAATATATATATATATATAGTAAAGAATATGAAAGTGTATTTTAGAAAAAAAATAAGGTATACAAAACCACCATGCTCTTCCACTGACTTCAACTGTAAAGTTCACTGTCTATTTGATGAGCAAATGTATAATATAACACCCACAGGGCAATCATGAAGCTGACAATACTGAGAAATTCTTGTTCCTAAGATTATCATTTGACAGCAGACACATAAAAAGATGCTCAACATCACTCATCATCAGGGCAATGCAAATCAAAACCACAATGAGATATCACCTCACACCTGTCAAAATGGCTAAAATCAACAACACAAGAAACCAGTGTTGGCAAGGGTGTGTAGAAAAAGGAACCCTCCTGCACTGCTGGTGGGAATGCAAATTGGTGCAGTCACTGTGGAAAACAGTATGGAGGTTCCTTAAAAAATTAAAAATATGCAGCAATTCCACTCCTGAGTAATATCCAGAGAATGTGAAAACACTAATTTGAAAAGATACACACCCGTTTGTGGCAGCATTATTTACATGGAAGCAGCCCTGGGTCCACTGATAAATGAATGGATAAAGATGTGGTATGGGCGCCTGTGTGGCTCAGTCAGTTAAGTGTCTGCCTTTGGCTCAGGTCATGATCTCAGAGTTCTGGGATTGAGCCCTGCATCTGGCTCCCTGCTCAGCAGGGGAGTCTGCTTCTCCAGCTCCCTCTGCCCCTCCCCCTGCTTGTGCTCTCTCTCTCTCTATATAAATAAATAAAATCTTAAAAAAAAAAAGATGTGAGATGTGTGTGTGTGCAGTACTACTCAGCCATAAAAAAGAATGACTTCTTGCTATTTGCAACATGAATGGCTCTAGAAAGCATAATGCTAATAAGCAAAGTAAGTCTGTCAGAGAAAAAGAAATACCACATGATTTCACTCATATGTGGGATTCAAGAAACAAAGTAAATGAACAAAGAAAAAAAAAGAGACAAACCAAGAATCAGATTCTCGACTACAGAGAACAAACTGATGGTTACCAGAGGGGAGGTGGGTGGGGGGATGGGTGTAAAAGGTAAAGGAGATTAAGAGTGCTCTTGATGAGCACCGAATAATGTGTAAGTTGTTGAAATCATTATATTGTATACCCGAAACTAATATAAACACTGTATGTTAATTATACTAGAATTAAAAAAAAAAAAAAAAGACTAGGGGCACCTGGGTGGTGCAGTCAGTTAAAGCGTCAGACTCTTGGTTTTGGCTCAGGTAGTGATCTCACGGTTGTGGGATCTAGCCCTGCCTCCAGCTCTGCATTGAGCACGGAGTCTCCTTGAGATTCTCTCTTCCTCTCCCTCTGATCCCCCAAGCCCTCCCACCCCACGAGCTAGCTCTCTCTTTCTCTCTCAAATAATCTTTTAAAAAAAGACTATCATTTGAAATCTACCATAATTTTAAAAACCAAACTTATAATGTAAAAAAATTTAATGATGATGATATTCAGGCCAATGAATTCCTCTTCAGAAAAAATATCTAGCTTATTTTCTGAGTTCTTTTGGAGAACTCACTAAAGACAAAAATCTACTTACATAGTCCTTTCCTTTTTGATTCTTTACCATAGCACATTTTGCATACAAAACAAAAACAATTCAGAGGTCTTATTACCAACTGAAAAATAACAGTTGTTTCACTCAATGTTTTCCTTTTAGCTATTAAGTAAAATTGTAGAAAAATATTTTATCATTGAATCAATTCCTGAGCAATACCCTCAGGGAGCTACTTTTGACTCAGAAGTACTTTTTATTATTCCTTCTAGGCTGATGAAACTTTATTTTTCCCTTATAATCTCTCAAACTGTCTACTTACTGTGCCTAAAACTTTTAGTTACCCTTTTCCATGGGTTTCTCATTTATTTTACATTTTATTCTCACTACTGTCAGATATTTCTGTCTGCTTAATTTTCCATTAGTAACTTTTATATCTTTTTTCTTAAAAAAATACATATATCTTTAACCTATTCTATATTTTAAAATGCTAAGAAATAAATACATTAATTTTCACATGTTCTCAATCAAATTTAAGACCTCTGGATAGAGACTGGTATGAACTTACCACTTCTGTGAATTCATTACTTCCCAAATCCAATCTTTCCAGTTGGGTCAGTCTATTCATGGTTCTATGCACAAGGGATTAATGAAGAATTGAGTATACAAAAATATCAATTAAATGGAAGCTTTCAAAAGTAATAGTGTTAAACATTCTTATGTAATATCTAATGTACAGGTTTCACCATATTGACAAAATATAACTTCTCAGGAAAGTATTCTTTAATTTCTAAATAAAATAAGTTATGAATTATTCTCTAATTTGGCTTCTCATCAGGTCTTCATTTCTATTCATACGTAGTCACAGTAAATTGAAACACATAGACCAGAATACGAGTAACTGGTTTTCACTTTTTTCACAAAATAAATTTTCATATAATATTAATCAACTAATGAATTAGACTGTTTGGCAGCTACATAGTAATTATTACCGTTTTTCAAGACTGGTCATATATTTGTAAAACTTTAAGATAGCTTAATTCTGAAAATTAATACTCAAAATTCTAAGAACAGTAAACACAATATTTCTTATCACATTTCCAAATTAATTTCAAGACAACTCAAAATAAAGTTTTAAATCTTTTTTTTTTTTTTAAAGATTTTATTTATTTATCTGAGAGAGAGCGAGCTCATGAGAGGGGGGACGGTCAGAGAGAGAAGCAGACTCCCTGCTGAGCAGGAAGCCCGATGTGGGACTCGATCCCGGGACTCCAGGATCATGACCTGAGCCGAAGGCAGTCACTTAACCAACTGAGCCACCCAGGCGCCCGATAAAATCATTTTTAACTTCCAACTTACTACCAATATTTCTCTGCAACTACAGGGACTTGAAAATTGTACAAAAACTCACTTAATAATGAAATAAACTAAATTGTGCTTTTATCTCTCCTTCAATATGGCATTTTAAAAACCTAAACTAATTAATTCAAACACATATTTACACTCTTACATTGCTATTTTTAGAGAAACCCCTAGTATTTGATAGACTGAGGTACTACCAGCTACCCAGACATAGAACTTTGTGCTATAATTTTTAAGGATATGTTAAAATGAAAGCAAAATACAGTTATCATATTATCAGTACATATTAATATGCTGATGACTTAAAAATTAACATCATTAAAAACCAACAGCCTCCTTAAATTACGACACAAGAACACAGACTATTTCTATCTTCTCTGGAAATCTAACAAATTAGAAAAAGTAAAATAAAACTCACTTAAAACATTTCTCTGGCTTTTCAGGGAAAAAAACTAACAAACATAGGAACACACATAATTGGGGGCGCCTGGGTGGCTCAGTTAGTTAAGCAACTGCTTTGGGCTCAGGTCATGATCCCAGGGTCCAGCGGTGGATTGATCAGCCCTGAGCCCCACGGGCCCCATGTTGAGCTCCCAGCTCAGCAGGGAGTCTGCTTCACCCTCCTGCTATGCCCCTACCCCGTGCTTGTGTGCAAGCTCTCTCTCTCTCAAATAAATAAAAATCTTTTAAAAATAAATAAACAAATAAAAGAACACACATAATTGTAATGCCACTATGTTACTGAACTAACATTAGAGGAAGCTAATTTTTCCCGACCCTTCCATTTTAAGTATGCCATTCTATCAACATTCCTTTAACTTATTTCATAACACCAATTTTTTTCAAAGCTGCTTTATTTAACTTAGACTTATTAAGGGCCTTGTCTCAGGTACTATGAAGTACTATAATTCTGTTTCCCTTACTCATATCTGTCTTTGTCCAGAAAATCTCTAGGTCAGTTGTAGTTTGCTTAATAACAAAGCAAAAGGTGTTTCCAGGGTATTTCTGAAGAAAGATGAGACGCTATGATATTAAACTATGTCCATAATACTATCTCAGGTAAACATTTGAGAAAAGTAGAGAGGTGTGTGAGAAGGGAGGCAAACACTAAAAGAAAACATAATCTTATTTTTCTTAATTCAATATCATAAAAAATCCACACGGAGCAGTTAAACACTGTAACAAGTGAAGTTTTAAAACTAATGCAGGAAAAAGTGAATGACATGTGTATGTAACAAAAAGAGAAATGTAGTGTAAAATCTTCAAAATGTCTCCATCTCAACTTGCATTAGTTTATACTGGCAACTTTAGTCCTACTAAGATACCTCAAAAGTCTAAGATAAAATTTCATGTTTTCATTTTCAAGTCTTTTCATTTAAGATCCAGCTTCCTACTTCAAGGAGAATCTACAAACAATATATCCCTCAAATTTCTTCCTGTTTACCTCTAAAATCTCTTTGTATTTAACTCCTTTTTATCATCTCTTCTTATGTCACAGAGGAAAAAAAACACATCTTTTGTATGCTTGGCGCTGTACCCTCTAGTACTTAGATGGTATTAAATTTCACTTAGCTACATATCTAAAACAGCTTTCCCAGTGCTCACATCTTTGATTATAAAAAGGTTTACTCACATAACCTAAATACACATGACTTTCGTAACATTTAAAACTACTGCCTCTTTAGAGTTTGTGAGGTCTCAAAAGTTTTAATTACAAGTCTTAAAAAGAGAGCAGTAAAGAATTATATTTGAAAATACATCAGACAGAGCCCAATTTAAAGTTAAATAAGGAGATAAAATAATGAGTTAAAATTATGCTATCAGATACACCGTATTAATTATAGCCTTAGCTATTTCAGTAAGCAATTTACATCTTATTCAAATCTCTTAGAAAGCAGTCAGTTTGAACTAAGGAGTCATCAATGCCAGTACCACATCTATAAAATATTTAAACCTTTTTGAATTTAATATGGATCATAATTCCCATTTTAATTTACACTCACAGCCATCCCTATAAACACCAATCATTTCTGCACTGAACAATTATCTGCTAATAGATAATGTCTTCTGGGAATCAAAATTAGATATGCTCTTTGTCCTCAAAGACTTACATTCATGGGGAAGGTTACAGGTACATGTAAAAACGGGAGTAAAATGTATAAAAAAATAAGGCTAACATGGTAAATTTCATAACAGATACAAATAAGATACCACAGAAGTTGAGTAAGCAAAACTAACTCCTGGGAAACTGGAGATATCTCCCTTAAAAGGTAATAATTAACTCTTGACAAATCAATCACAACAGAAATCAGCAACGTTTTCTGTAAAGGATCAGAGAATAAATAATTTAGGCTTTGCATACAGTCTTTGTCACAACTACTTGACTCTAGCACTACAGAGCAAAAGGAGCCATAGAAAATATGTAAATGAATGTGTTTCCAATGAAACTTTATTTACACAAAAACAGTGGGCCAGATTTAACAAGATGGTAGTTTGCCAATGCCTACACTGTAAAAATGTAGCAATGAATTCAGGAAGTTTTAATGTATTTTTTCAATAAATGGACACAGACTACAGTGCATTTTGAGTGTGTAGATCTGTTTTAGTTTTATCTTATTTGCTCTTGGATTGCCATCTCTTCTTCATGTTAGCTTACCAGCAGGGGGCACTCTACCCCACTTCTAATTTACAACAGACTATAAAACCGGACAAATTCTTATAATTACAGTTATCAGACTTCACATAAAGACGCTACAGATCTCACTAATGAATACTATATAAGAGCTCTAGCATATGAACTGGGACCTTTATATGGGACTAGTGGGCTTTACAGACATATTTTGATATTTGTCACGCAAGACCAGGTTTCAGAAAGCTATGAAACCACTATAAAATAACAACAGATGTGAAAGTTTTATATTCAATACCACTAATTAAAATATGACCACAAATGTCAGTCTTTAAAAAATAATTTTCACTCATATTTTAGATATTACAAAGTTAACATTTCTCTAAGGACTTAATTAAAATTTCTTGGGGTGCCTGGCTGGCTCAGTCAGTAGCATCTGTGACTCTTGACCTCGGGAATTTTAAGTTCGAGCCCCACAATGGGTGTACAGATCACTTAAAAATAAAATCTTCAAAAGAATTAAAAATTCTTATTTTAGCAAGAATAGCACCTTTACTTACTTTGGCAACATTTTCAACTGGTTTTCTCTAAGTTCTAATATCTGGAGTTTAGTTAATCTGCAAAACAAAGTAACAAATCAAGCATCTATGACAAAGACAATGAATTTAATTATCAAAGTGATGTCATGCTCTAAAGTTTTAAAGCAGCCAATATTTATTCTGTAATTACAAAGTAAGAAAAGACTCCTCCTGCTCCTCAGAATTAGTTGGGGGGGGAAAAGTTAAACACTTCTAAACACATTTAAAGCACAAATTTATTGCCCCAAATATCAATCCCACAGCATTTCATGCAAACATGCCTCCCCAAATTATTAGCCATTAGTAGATTACAGAACAATAATTCAACTTCAGAGTCCAGCTCCGAGAGAAAAAAGAACAAGAGATGGGGCGCCTGGGTGGCTCAGATGGTTAAGCGTCTGCCTTCAGCTCAGGTCATGATCCCAGGGTCCTGGGATCAAACCCCGCATAGGGCTCTCTGCTCAGCGGGGGACCTGCTTCTCCCCCTCCCTCTGCTTCTCCCCCTGCTCATATTCTCTCTCTCTCTCTGTATCTCTGTGTCTCGAATGAATAAATAAAAAAACCTTTAAAAAAAAAAAAAAAGAAAAGAAAAAAGAACAAGAGAACCTAAGGGGACATAATAAAGGAGAAATCCTCTGGCTCTTCAGTGATGCACATCCCAATAAAATTAAGGGAAAATGAGAAGATTAGGTGGTCTAGAGTTGCTAACTAATGCCACAGTGTCAATCATATTCCAATATATAAATGTATCAAGTCAACATGCTGTATACCTTAAACTTACACAATGTTTATATGCCAAATATATTTCCATTAAAAAAGTGGTCCAAATACCAGATACAGAAATCTGACAAGTACACTAACTTTTTTTTTTTTATTTGACAGAGAGAGAGACAGAGAGAGAGGGAACACAAGCAGGGGGAGTGGGAAAGGGAGAAGCAGGCTTGCTACTGAGCAGAGAGCCCGACGCGGGGCTCGACCCCAGGACCCTGGGATCATGAGCCGAAGGCAGATGCTTAACGACTGAGCCCCCCAGGCGCCCCTACACTACCTTTTTATATATATAATGTATATGCATTATTACACATATACACAAACATATATATATGTATGTATATAAATATATGAAACATGATAAGGCGGCTCCCACTGGACAGTCACTGGACTACAACAATGCCCAGAATTCTTTTTTTCTTAATTGAAATGTAACTGACCTATAACATTATTAGTTTCAGATATCCAACATAATGTATATATGTATATATTGTGAAATGGTCACCATAATAAGTGTAGTTAACATCCATCACCATAGTTACCACAATTCTTTTTCTTATGATGAGAACTTTTAGGGTCTACTTTCTTAGCAACTCCCAAATATACAACACAGTATTGCTAACTACAGCCAGCATACTATACATCACATCCTCACAATTTATTTATTTTGTAACTGGAAATTTGTACTTTTTGACCACCTTTACCCATATTGCCCACTCTCACCCCTGGCAATCACCAATCTGTTCTCTGTATTTATGAAGCTCGGGTTTTGTTTTATTTTGAGATTCCACATATAAGTGAGCTCATACAGTATTTATCTTTATTTATAGACAAAAAGATGACCAAAATTAACATGTCATTGAAAAGCACTTTCTCTACTAATTAGTTTTAAAACAATAGTAGTTTGATACCTATTAGTCATTCATTCACTGATTCATCTTTTCATTAAAAAAAAAAAATTACTCAGAGACTACAGTGACAAGAATTACTCTATGTTCAGATATTGGTGGGAGTGTGCCAATGGGGTGGTCCCCAGAAACACACTTTCTTTTCTCCAGAATTTTGATTCTAGTGGAGAAGACCGATAAATCAATAATTAGATCATTTTCAAATGTGATAAATGCTAAGAATAAAGCATTCTGTGTCTCTAATATATAGAAATTACCCACATTTAAACTATTTTTGCATACTTCAAAAACCAATTCAAGTTGTAAATTACCTTTTTCTTCTAAGTACTCACTGCTTATTATTTACTTGGGAAAATAAATTCAAAAACAAAATAACAAGTTCTGAAAAAGCTATAAAAACCACAAGGCTTGGAAATAATTACAAAAGAAGAGCAAAAGGAGAGCCTATGAAAGTGTAATTAATAGTATTACTAAAGCAACTTGTAGTTTTGTAAACTTTGTAAGAGCTAACAAGAAAAGATTTTAAAAGAAACTGTAATTTACCTGCCAAAATTAGCTGGCAAGAACTCAAGGAAAGCATCATTTAGATATAACTGGGTTAGGTTTAAAAGCTGCGAAAATCCATCAGGAAGCCTATATAAAATATATCAGAATTTAAGTTAAATTAATACACAGCATTTCAGTCTCATAGAATCTCTTCTAAGAATCTGTCTAACCAACACATGTTCTTAACTGGTAACAGTCACCTTTTTACTTTAATGAGGGACCCTCAAACTGAGATTTCCTTTTTGTAATAATTTACCTGTTTCAATGTTTATAACTTCTTCTCTTTGTAAATAGGAAATGAGAGTATTTGTCTCAAGAAGATAAAATGTGCACAAAAAGGTCGAATATGAATGAACCACAACACACAGAAATGTACTTATTAGGACATAACTATGACATCAGCAGGCACTCTTGAAATTTGCTTTATCTAACATCAATCCAAAGGACTAGATAAGGAATTCCAAACCTTGACAGTACTGACTTTTGGGGCTGGATAATTCTTTGTAGTGAGGAGGCTGTCTTCTGCACTGTAGTGTTTAGCAGCAACTCTGGCCTTTATCCACTAGAAGCCAGTAGCACCACCCATCACTACAGGTTTTAAAAACCAAAACTGTCTTCAGAATTTGCCAAATGACCCGTGGGGGCAAAATCATTCCCATTTGAGAACCACTAGTTTAGAATTATTTTCAATTTCAACATCTGGCCCTTAAATAACCAAATAAAGATTGCATAATTTTATAATAAGCAAATGAGAAGAAATAATACAAAAAGCTAAAGGACATTTTAAGGCCATCTGAGAACCTGTATGTGTTAGGCTTTACCTTTATTTCCTCTGGTTTACAAAAGAAATTCTAGATCTAGAACTAGATGCTAAAGCAATATTTTTAGCAAAGATAAAACATCATCAGTACATGTTTTTCCTGGATTTTAAAAAGTACGAAGTTCTGCTGCAGTGAGACCTCTCAGTCTTTGACTCATCTTGTTTCTCCCACATTCCATTCCTTCATCTACCACAGCAAATAAAGCAACGATGTTTGAAAATACTCATTAAATACAGTACTGTAATACGTGAAAGCTGGTTTCAGTTTTCGACATAGCTATACTAAACCATGCTCTACTCATTTTTTGCTTCACCAATCCATTTTTGCAAAACTTAACAGTTTTGGTGTCAGGAAAGCGTTCTATTTATAGCCATTACCAACATAAAAGAACATCTGTGACCTCTGGTATATGGTGCAACCAATCATATGGTTTTTCTTTTTTGCTGTTCTTACCTTGCTGGTCTTTCAGTTTCTTTTAGTATTTTTGAAAGTTTTAGTGTGCTACACAGCTGATTTGCGAGTGAAGATATTCTTACATTGTGAAAGTATCACTGAGGGAGGAAACCTGGATTCTAGCCTCATTTCTGACACAAACTATCTGTGAGACCTGGAGCAAAACACTCGCATTATCTCTTTCGATGTCTAATTTACCTTTGTAAAATATGGGGTTAGAAAAATGATTTAAAGGTTTCATTTTAATCTAAAACTCAAATTTTGTATAGATTTAAAGCTGATACCAATTACTCATTACACAGCTGTTTTATTCACAAAATTAACTTGTAATTCAAGTAGGAACTTACTTGGAAATAGGGTTTACACTGGCCTCCACGACTGTCAAAACTTTACAATTTTTTATATTTTCTGGAAACTCCTGTATTCCTAGAAAGTGAACAGATAATTAATAATCAAATTAAAAGGATCTATTAAAAAGGATAAAATAATAACAAAATTAATTACTGCAGATTCAAAATTTACCAACTAGGATCTAGACAAACTGACAACATCAACCAAACAGAACTCTACAACAATTTCTCTCTTTTCTCTTTCATCTTTTGTTCATGTGCCTCCTTATAACTGCCAATTATATTAGTTTTACCTCCCTTTCCTTCTCTTAGCTCTTCTGAAAATTAGTGCCTTCTCTATCTGATGATGTTAAGGATATAAAATACAGAAATTTTGCAGTCTTCCTGGTTTTCTGACATAAAAAGACACATTACTTTTTTTATTTTTTTTTTAAAGATTTTATTTATTCATTTGAGACACAGAGATACAGAGAGAGAGAGAGAGAGAGAGAGAGAGCGAGTGAGCATGAGCAGGGAGAGAGGCAGAGGGAGAGGGAGAAACAGGCTCCCCGCTGAGCCAGGAGCCCGATGTGGGGCTCGATCCCAGGACCCTGGGATCATGACCTGAGCCGAAGGCAGACGCTTAACCATCTGAGCCACCCAGGCGCCCCGACACATTACACTAATCTGGGCTGCAGATTAAGGTGGTCCCTAGCATACATGTAAAATGACAAAGCTGAGAACAAAGCTGAAGATAGAAGTAGTAGAAAATCTACATTTGATATGCTAGCAGATACGCCTGATGGCAGCTGCTGACCAATACTTCAGTAAAATACCACATAAATGCTGGAACAGGCCAAATTACAGTAAACTTTCTAAGCACTTACTCTTATTTCCTCAAACTATCTCAGCAAAAATATAGTAACAATAATTTGTCAACAATAACCCACAAACTTCAAGTAGCAATGTTATAACCCAGACTAAAAGAAGGCTAAAAGCTTTTTAAAATATTTTTAAAATTCTGTTTGTAAGACTCCTTCTTGTACTAACACGATACAAATATTCAACATAGTTGACATTAGAGGATCATTTAAACCTCTTTCAACTTCATTACTGTATCATTCTAGGTAAGCAAGTTTACCACAGTGCCAAACACAGAATTTCAGGTAACCAAAAATTAATAATGCAAAATCACCAACTGGCAAATACTACAGTAATAACTGTTCAGTTCAAACTCATCAGCAAATGCTAATATCAGTGGGTAAAATAATGATGAAAAACAGGATACCAATATACTCTCAATGTTTCTCCCAAAAAGATACTAATTACAAAAGGAAAAAAGCCATTAAAGAAATATCAAAGGCACCATCTTAAATTGCTTCAAAGTTAGCATCACCTGTTAGCAACACCATGTGGCACCAAATCTAAGATGCACTAGGAAGGGATGCAATACCATTATCGTCGTATTCTTGCCAAAAACATGTAACATGAAGTTAATCATAAGCAAACATCAAACAAATCCACATTTAGGGAAATTGTACTATACAACTGGCCAGTAAACTTTAAAACTATCAAGGTCAAAAAAGACAAAGGAAGATTGAGGAACTACCCAGGTAAGAGGAGACCCAAGAGTACGATTGGGGGACTGTATCAATGTCAGTATCTCTCTTGTTCTAGAATTTTACAAAATATTACCACTGGGGAAACTAGGTAACAAGTACACAGGACTACTCTGCAATTTTTGTTAAAACTGTATGTGAGTTCACAATAATTTCAATTAAAGAAATCTGGGCTCAATAATTCCTTAAGGGAAAGTTTTATTACCATTGTTATTACAAATTCAATTTCTCTAACAGTCAAGATAACTCATTTTCTCAATTTCAGTTTTAGGAACTTTTACTTTTGCTGGAATTTACAGAGGTCATGCAAATCTTCAAATTAGCAAATACATACAATGACGGATATCGAATGATATTAAGGAATTACCGTTAGCTGTTTTTTTTCAAGTATGACAGTAGAGTGGTTTTATCTCTATGTATGAAAAAGATGTGACTTGCTTTAAAATAATCAGAGGTGAAGGGCCACCTGGTTGGTTCAGTCAGTTAAGCGTCCAGCTCTTGGTTTCAGCTCAGGTCATGACCTCAGGGTTGTGAGATCGAGCACCACGTGGGGGTCCACACTCAGCACTGTCTACTTGAGACTCCCTCTCTCCCTTTCCCTCTGCCCTCCCCCACCCCATTTGCTCTCGCTCTCTAAAATAAATAAATAAAATCTTGACAGAAACTATCAGGAATGGCAAACTAGGAGGTATAGACGAAGGTATACTAGGAGGTATTCAATATACTGATACATGCTGAAGTTGGCTGACAGGTACACCAGATTTATTATATTCTACTTTTGTAAATGCTTGAAATATTCCACTATAAAACATTACCACTGTTCAGTTACTAGAAACAGACTCAGAGACAAAAGAACTTTAAAACAGTTACTGTACTTAAAGGGAAAAAAATGAACAAAATGGTGAAGAGGAAAAGGTTAAATTTAAGAAATAAATGGAAACTTCACAAATAAAAAATATAGTATCTGAATGAAAAATACAGGACAGGATTAAAAGAAGGTTGGGGTTCCTGAGTAGCTGGCTCAGTGGGTTAAGTGTCCAACTTCGGCTCAGATCATGATCTCAGGATCCTGAGACTGAGCCCAACATCGGGCTTCGTGCTCAGTGGGAAGTCTGCTTGCCCTCTTTATCTGCCCCTCCCCCTGCGCATGCTCTCTCTCTCAAATAAAATCTTAAAAAAAAGGGGCGCCTGGGTGGCTCAGTCGTTAAGCGTCTGCCTTCGGCTCAGGTCATGATCCCAGGGTCCTGGGATCGAGCCCCGCATCGGGCTCCCTGCTCGGCGGGAAGCCTGCTTCTCCCTCTCCCATTCCCCCTGCTTGTGTTCCCTCTCTCTGTCAAATAAATAAATAAAATCTTTAAAAAAAAAAAAAATTAAAGGGGCGCCTGGGTGGCTCAGTTGGTTAAGCGACTGCCTTCGGCTCAGGTCATGATCCTGGAGTCCCTGGATCGAGTCCCGCATCGGGCTCCCTGCTCGGCGGGGAGCCTGCTTCTCCCTCTGACCCTCCCCCCTCTCATGTGCTCTCTCTCTCTCTCTCTCATTCTCTCTGGCTCAAATAAATAAATAAAATCTTTAAAAAAAATAAAAATAAATAAAAATTAAAAATTAAAAAAATTTTTTTTTTAAATCTTAAAAAAAAAAAGAGAGAGAGAGAACAAGATTAGACACTGTAGGAGAACATTTCAGTGAGCCAGAAGACATGGCAACAGAAATTAGCCAATCTGAAACATAGGGAAAAAGTAGAATGAAAAAATATCAACATAACAGAATACATGGGACAATGTCAAGCAGGCTAACATATACTTACCTATCTTTAGAAGTTTGTTTACCAGCCTACCACTAAGAATACATGCTCTCTGAGGGGAGAACCTTTGCCTCTCTTTTTCACTAGCTGAACAGAACATGGCACAGAGTTATCAATGTCACTAGATACTTCCAAACTCCTTTCCAGGGTGACAATACCAATTTTCACATACCACAATACCTATTTATACATATTCTTGTCAACATCTGCTATTGTCTTTACATGCCAATATAAGGGGTTGAACCTCACCAGCAATAATATAAATGTATATTTAAATTAAAGCTAGATATTTTTGATATTTTCTAGTGATACTCAACACATTTTCATGTGTTTACTGATCATTTTTATTTCTTCTTCTTTGAACTCCCTGTTTATTGCACATCTATTGGATTATCTTTTCATTATTGATTGTAAGCATTCTTTAGAAATACAAGTATATCAAATTTTTCTCACAGTTTGTCATGTATTATTTAGTCATACAGAAATTTCATTCCTTTACTACTGTGCTTTTTAAAAAATTTATTTATTTATTACAGAGAGAGAGAGAGAGAATCCCAACCAGGCTCCACACTCCAGGCAGAGCCCGACACAGGGCTCGATCTCATGACACTGAGCCAAAATCAAGAGTCGGACACTTAACCAAGTGAGGTATCCAAGTGCCCCTACTGTGCTCTTTGTATCTTGAATAAGATCTCTTTCCTATCACAGTCATAAAAATATTCTACATTATCTGATAATTGTAACTTTTTCATATTGTTATCCTTAATTAATTTGCAATTTATTTTAGTATATTTCCCATACAAAACCACTGTTCCAGTGCTAACAAAATATTTGGGTTTTTTTATTCCACTGATTTGTAGAGGCACCTCTGTCATATTCCAGATTCTTTCATGGTTATGTTTCCTGACAGTCTTTCCTTTTAGATCCTTCTACTCATCTATTCCATAGTTTTGTACTTTTCTTCCATTTAGATTGTACTGCACGTTTTCTATAAAGTTCATTTCTAGGTATGTGAGATGGAGTAGTTGCATTAATGGACTCACTCCCTATACCACTTTCTACAATGTGATCTTTCAACTACTCCCATCAAAATATTAAGTATAATTTCCCTAATTCTGGGCTCAGCCATGTGTTCTGCTTTGGCCAATGAAACATCAGCCGAGTAGATGAAATTGAGAGTTTAAATAGCTCTCTGGCTAATTTCCACTAGCTGTCAGGGTCCTCTTATTGTTCTGTGAGAAACATGGCTGGGATGCCTTGGGCTAGCCTGATGGAGGAAGAGATCTATGGCAGAGTAATTCCTGTCATCCCAACACATGATCCCAACATTGTGATTTAAATAGTCTTTATCTAGTTTCATTATCAAAGTGTATTTTACCCTTACAGAGTTGTGTACTTTCCCCCATACTCTAATCTACAGAATAGTTTTTATAAATTAGGGATAACCCCAATTCCATGAAGGTTTAGTCAAACTTGCTCTTAAAAGTAGGCTTGGTGGTTTTTCTGACTATCCAATTTAATATTGTATTGACCGGTCTTTTCAAGTTTTCTGCTTCTTCAGTTGATTTTGGAAATTTATTTTTCATTTCATCTAAGTTTTAAAATTTAGTGGCTTTAGGGGCACCTGGGTGGCTCTGATGGTTAAGCGTCTGCCTTTCTCAGGTCATGATCCCAGAGTCCTGGGATCAAGCTCAGCGTTTGGGCTCCCTGCTCAGTGGAGTCTGCTTCTCCCTCTGCCCTCCCCCTGCTCATTCTCTATCTGTTGCTTTCTCTCTCTCAAATAAATAAAATCTTTAAAAAAAATAAAATAAAATAAAATTTAGTGGCTTTATAGTATTCATTCTTTTTCAGTGAAAAGCCACTTTTTAATAAAATAATGGTAACAGGAACATGAGAGATGTTGCTTTTGGAGGGAATGAGGGACAGAATTATTTTCTTATTAATGGTAAAAAAAACTTAAAAACCTTGTTAGAAGTCGTAAAATTGTAAGTACTGATCTACAGAGCATCTCTTTTACCTAGAAATTTAACACTTCCAATTACACATTTTAGGGTATGTACACAATGAATTACTTAATAGTATCTGTGTGTCTTCTATTACTGCTCGAAGATTTTGTTTAGGTTGATGCAATTTTCTGTCCTAAGCACATGTAACTATTTAGTATATTGTACCTTTGAATAGCAAACATTTACTAAATTTGACTTACTACCAATAACATCCATATTTTTTACACTAATTTTGTTCCTTCTTCTTTTCTCTTATTCATTTACATACAAAATATTTGTTGCTGAATCATATTCTAATTCTTATCAGTCCTTTAAATAACAAATAATTTGCCTCAAGTGATAATTCTATAGGATACACTAAAATAACTCTAATAGATTAAAACAGTACTCTTTTGCTAAACTGACTTAAAACTTTAACAAATGTGTATGGGGGGTAGCAGCAGGGGTCCCAGGGCAGATGTGGTACTCAGGGCCCAGAAGTGGGAGACATGGAAGAAAAAATGGCAAAAAAGGCAGTGAGTTTGGATTATTATGAAAAAGGTACTATCAACATCTGCTTAAAAAAAAAAAAATCACTCTATAAACATATATTTCATTTCTCTTACGTAAACACCAAAAAATGGAATTAGTTATATGCCTATTAATGTGAACTACACAGATTAATTTTCCCAAATACTGAAGGAGCTTTGGATATCTGGAGTGGATCCCACTTGGATGCAGTGTATTCTTCTTTTTCCTTTTTTTTTTTTTTTTTGAAGATTTATTCATTTGACAGAGAGTGAGCAGGAGCACAAGCATGGGGAGTGGCGGGCAGAGGGAAAGGAAGAAGCAGGCTCCCCACTGAGCACAGAGCCCGATGCGGGGCTCGATCCCAGGACCCTGGGACCACGACCTGAGCCACAGGCAGACACTTAACCACCCAAGCCATCCAGGCGCCCCCACGGTGTATTATTCTTATCAAAACACATCTTTTAAAATAAAACATCCCACATTTAGAGGAAGGACAGGGGAAGGACATTCCACAGTTTTCATTAGCAACCCACTTCATTTTAAAAAACTGAGCTAAATATCTCATTTCTTTGGCCTTTTTTACGTCCTTGAAGTATCATGAAATCGTCTACATAAAAAATATTACCCAAGAGCTGTAATATTTTTTTTTTAAGATTTATTTATTTATTTATTTATTTGACACAGAGAGAGAGATAGCCAGAGCAGGAACACAAGCAGGGGGAGTGGGAGAGGGAGAAGCAGGCTTCCCGCCGAGCAGGGAGCCCGATGTGGGACTCGATCCCAGGACCCTGGGACCATGACCTGAGCCGAAGGCAGACGCTTTAACGACTGAGCCACCCAGGCGCCCCAAGAGCTGTAATATTTTTAGTACATGATAAAGTCTGTGTAAGGAGAAAAAGACCAATGAGTATAGCATGTTCTACTGATCTAAACTTTTATATGGAGAAAGAATAATTTCAAGAGTTCTCTATTAGATTTCTATAATTTTAATATTTTATAGAAAATAATGCTTTTATCATCTTCCACAACCATATACTTTATATTTTTAAAAATTTAAAGTACTTTAATCCATAGTATGAGGTTTACAAAAAGTAACCAGTATCTGTGAAATAAGTAATTCTAAATCATCTCCAGCTTTCAGAATACATAGTAATAATTTTTCCTTAAAGGAGTAGTTTTGAAATACTTACGGGTTTTCTGCTTTTACAAACTGCTAGCATTGTATTTACTATGACTTTAATTCCTACAGGGTCTAAATCTGTATCTCTGGTTCCCTGCCCTCCCCTTAACTCCAAATAAGAATGTTCAAATGCCCTTTAGGTATTGCTTATGTATCTCAAACAAAACATGGCCCAAACTGAAATTACCTATACTCTGTATTATTCAGCAAATATGTACCAACTACACACAATGTTAGACACTATTACAGACTATAAATACTAAAACTTGGTTCCTTTTCTTCAGAAGCTAAAATGTAGCAAAGAAAAATATTTTCATCCTACTGGTTTCTTTCCTTCCTCACTAGTCTTTCTTCTCAGGATCTTCTGTACCTTTCTCTTCTTCCAGGTCTCTTAATGTTGGGTTGCCACTAAGACTCATTCTTTAGGTCTCTTTTCTTTCACACTCATGCCCTTAGTGACTGTATCTGACCTCTGGCTTTATATACTATCTATACGCTGACAACTCCCACATATGTATAGCTAGCAGAGTTCCCTCTTGACTGAAAATTCTGGACCCCTGTGAATAAATAGATATCTTATTTCAAATGTAACACGTCCAAAAATGACCTGATTTTTTCCACTAAAAATTACAGCTCCCACAGATGACCCCATCTTGGCTGTCAGCAACTCTACCCCTTCACTTGCACAGACCAATACCACTAAGGTCATCTTTATCTCTTATCTCTTATCTCATGTCCCACATTCAATCCATCTTAAAATCTTGTGGACTCAACCTTCAAGTACATCTAGAGTCTGTCCATATCTCACTGCTTCCATCACTATCACCAGAGATGACTGAAATAGCAGCCCAACTGGTTACTTTTCACCTTTGTACCCATAATGTTTCTACATATAGCGAGCGTAAGTCTTTAAAACACAAATCAGATCATGCTCTGATCGATCTGCTCAAAGCTTTCCGAATGATTCCATGTCACTGAGAGTAAATGTCAAAGAACATACTAATACCTACAAGGCTCTATCTCTCTGACCTCTACTCCTCTCACTCTCCCATCTTGCTTACTATGTTTTAGCTACTCTGGCCTTCTGTTTCCCACACATACAATGGACACTCATACCTTACCAACTTTACACTGGCTGTTCCCTCTTTCTGGTACATTCTTAACTCAGATATCTACATGGCTAACATCTCAAGTCCTTGTTCATGTCACTTTCTCAGTGAGGCCTACTCTCAATGCTTGTGTTAGCCAGTCTTCAAAGATGGCTCATTTTATCCTTAACATATGCAGAACCTAAATTTTATCATGAGTTACTTCTTAATTCTTTAAGAATTCCAAGTATCTTTCCCTTTTTCATTCTCACTTGAATTTAATAGTGTTCCTTCTTTGCGATATACCCTTTTTATAACAATTTGACTCTGTTGCTCAACCTTAATAAAATGAAAACACTAGATTAGATATTATAAAATGTGGCTTTCCTCTTTATATTACTATCGCTTAATTACAGAAGAACTCTTTCTTTACTGCTGGGAAAGAGAATATACTTCCTGATGCTGGCCTGGTCTTATGGCTAGCTACTTGGCATTCAAAGGGACATCTTGGTATTATCTTATTGAACTACACGATTTCAAAGAGTATCAACATCAGGCGAGGCCATTCTTTGACCATGAAAGATCAAAACAAAAGCAAGTATGTACAGTTAACCTTTAAACAACATGGGTTTGAATGGTGCAAGTCTACTTAACCATTTTTACAGTACTAGAAATGTATTTTATGATTTTAATAACATTTTCTTTTGTCTAGCTTACTTTATGTTAAGAATATAATATATAACACATATTTTGTATGTTGTATGTTATATGTATTATACATATATATGTTAGGGGTAATAGTTCGGGCCAACAGTAGGCTGTGAGTATAGTTAAGTTGGCGGCGGGGGGAGTTAAAAGTCATACAGAGATTTTCAACAATGCAGGGGGTTGAAGCTCCTAACCCCCACATCATTCAAGGGTGAACTATAATCATGTCTGAACAAATATGAACATCATCCAAAACACAAAATACCAAACAACCCCTTCTCCCAACTATTGAATGACTGCTGTTTCTTTATCAATTACAACTTTAGACTTGTTCTAGGCTACCCTCGCTATAGATAAAATTAAGATTCCCAATCACAGGGATGACTGGGTGGCTCAGTCGGTTGAGTGTCCAACTCTTGGTTTCAGCTGAGGTTGTTGTGATCTCACGGGATCTCATGGGCTCTGCACTAAGCAGGGAGTCTGCTTGAAGACTGTTCTCCCTTGACTCACATTAAGTAAATCTTAATAAATAAACAAATAAAGGATTCCCAATGATAGAACTACCCCTACTTCTTGACACCATCCAGAGCAAAACCTCATATTCTTAAACCCTCCCCCATATCACCAAATGTAAGTCCAAATCCTATAATAAGTCTTTTTTTTTTTAACACCTTATAGAATATAAGTTAACTTATATTATTAACTTATATAAGTTAATAGTGGTTCCTTACTGTTTCTGCACTTAAAAGGCTATGGTAATAAACAGTACATAATATAACAGTGAGTCCCAGTCAAAACAGTCTAAATCAGGAATTGCAAACTCAAATAATTACACTGGCCAAGGGGTAAGAGATGTATGATTTGACCAGGTATAACATGAGTGATAAGGCCTATGGTAAGGTAGAGTAAGTGGAACACCCCAGTTACAGTCTACATTAACATACTTGGCAGTGACCAGTGATCATTGGTCTAAATATTTTTAAGTTCTAGGTTAGTTTAACACACGGTTTTTCCTCTTTCATGATCTTAATCAAACTGATTAAAAGAGCTCAATTTAAACAACTATAAAGCATATTAGCAATTTCAGAAATTTGAAAACAGGAGAAAAATAAAGTGACTGTAATTTTCCTCATAATCAATTTAACTTCTCTGAGCTTAAAGTGAAGAGCCTCTTCTAGCAGTTGGTCCCTATCATCAGATCTTCTCAGGTTCAGTGAACTGCTTTCTGTTTTCACCACAAACTTTCAATTCATTCTTCCAGGGCTTTCTGACTCAATTAAAAAGAAAGGCCTTATTTAACCTCTCTAGCATTCCCCTATCAGTTAGAAATATCTGAGCTATTCCTTCTGGTTTCTCTGCCTTATAATTTCCTGGCTTTCTGTTCTTTCTGTGTCTTCAGACAGATGAATTAACAACTAGGTTAGTCTTCATTTCTTTTACCTCCCTTTCCCCACCAGCTTTCCCAATCAACCACATAGCAGAATGTTTTAATCATCATCCCCTTAGTCTTCTCAAGAAGGATAGGCATTTGAACATAAGAAATGATTATTTCTCAAACACTAGTTGTTTTTTGCAGTGACTTGGGACAGCAGTGTGGTGAACTTTTTATTTCTTTAAAAAGCTAACAATAAAGCAAAACTTTAGCCACAAAAGGAAGAGCAAATTAAACAAATTCACACTTCAGTGCAGTTGCATTTAGATGAGTTTAAGACAAAAAGGAGAAAAAAACAAGCAAACAAGTAAAAGGCAAGGGATTGATTATGCCTCTTAAAATATAGAGGAGGTCCTTTCTCTGTGAAATCACAGAGAAAGAGAAGAAAAGAATATATAAATTAATTTTTAGTGAAAATAAATTGTAAGGTTTCACTGACAGCAGTAGCTAATGTCATTGTCTTTCTGGGCAGACTACTTGAGTGCTTATCTTAAATCTTCTCACCATATAGAAATTATTTCCAACTCCTCAAAAACACCAGCTGATACAATCATATACAACAGGTTTTCAATATAATCAACAATAAAAACCTGCTGAAACTAGAATAAAAAAAAGAGAAACACTACAGTCCAATAGGTTGTCATAACTCAAACACACTATTCTTTAAGAAGTTGCGTGAAAGTCTAAGATATTAAGGATGCTGCTGCACCATAATTGCACCATTCTCAATTCAGAGTAACAAATCCAGAGTTAATGCATTTTTTAGGATATATGCAAGCATGTTCATAAATGAGCAAAGTATTATTTTCATACCATGAAGAGTGGTCGCAGTTTGCCAGCTTTTCCCAGGTGCATACAATTGTATTAGTAATATTCAAGATTATTTCAGATCTCTTTCCTTATACTTTAACATTTCCCATTTAAAAAGATCAAAAAGTAGAAAACAACTCTTTGGGATGGAATGTTAAACCTGATGATATCTAATGTCACAACAATTCTATAGTTCTATAATACTATGGAGTTCACTTAACTATCAGCATATGGAGAGCTACAATGACAGTGGATTAAGTTCTTTGAAATTTATCAATACTTGTCACTCTAAAAAAAGCACCAGGAATTGAAACTCATTTCAAACTACCCTTAAAGAGATGTTTCAAGCTGAGGAAATCTATTTAACCTAAATAAAATCATGAGGGGAAAAGCCACACAAATTAAAAACTAACTGACCTGAACTCTTCAAAACGGCAATGTCATGAAAAACACAAAAAGATGGGCAAACTGTTCCTGATTTTAAAAGACTGAAGAGACACAACTGAATGCTATGTGATCTTCAACTGGGGGGTAGAGGGGCAAATAGCTAAAAGGGGCATTTTTAAGCAACAGGGAAAATGTAATGTCAAATTTCTTGAAAGTGATAATGATATTGTGGTTATGTGTAAGGATTTCCTTGTTCTGGGGAAATGCTTCTTCCAATATTTAAAGGTAAAGTTCATGCCTGCAACTTAAAATTTTAAATAGGTCTACCAAATAGAAATTCTATATAAGCAACAACATATCTTTTCCCTGAACATATTTAAATTCATATAATTTTTAAAAGAGAAAGCAAGCAAACCTGGCGAAATGCTAACAGTGGGTGAATCCATCAGTGTTCTGTCAATTTTTTTTTTTTAAGATTTTATTTGTTTATTTGACAGAGAAAGAGATAGTGAGAGCAGGAACACAAGCAGGGGGAGTGGGAGAGGGAGAAGCAGGCTTCCCGCCGAGCAGGGAGCCCAATGTGGGGCTTGATCCCAGGACCCTGGGATCATGACCTCAGCTGAAGGCAGATGCTTAACGACTGAGCCACCCAGGCGCCCCAGTGTTCTGTCAATTTTTATTCAGGCTTTTAATCTGGCTATGAAATTTTTTAAATGTTGGAGAAAAACAGGATATAAATGAATCCAATCTAAGTAGTAATTAAATCCTAAATTTTTTAAACACAGATTTTTCATATCACAGAAAAAAAAATTTTAAGTAGGTTCCACACCCAACATGGGGCTTGAACTAACAACCCTGAGATCAAGACCTGAGATCAAGGCTCTAACGACTGAGCAACCCAAGTGCCCCCAAGTAACAGAAAATTTTTAACTCAAAAGTTAAATGTTTCAAAAGAAGTTTAAAAAATTACAAGTTTCAAACTTAAAATTTATTGGCTATTGACAACTAAAACCCAGTAGTGCACTAACCACTATAACCTTCCCTGAACCTAGAATGAACGTGAACACATTATACCTCCTTAAAAAGGATTTAACCCTTAAAACAGAAGTTATTAAATTGATGACCTTCCTACAAAATATACAATTATTTGATATGGATTGCCCACAACTAAAATAATTAGGGTTTAGTAAATGAAGGCATGTAATAAACACATATATTTATTTTATTTAAAGTAATTTTTTTATAGAAATGGGTAGGCACAGTTGTAAATTCATTAAAAGTTAACTGTTAATTGTGAAAAGAGGATGATTCTTTTAATCAGTCCTAAAGTGGTTTTCATACTAAGTCCTAAAATATAAAACTGATATGACAGAAAGATCACTCCTGTATATTCATATCATCAAGACAAAAACCAACCATGCAACCAAGAGCTATGAATATGATTGCTAGGCATTTACTGGTGCTACTGCACTAACGTTTTGGGACTTGTTTATAAAGCTTTTTCCAAATGTTATCAAGAATTATTTAAATATAACTTAGTATTTAGTGTTTGTTGAAGTCTTATCTTTTGGCAGACCATTTAATATTTACTCTCTTGTAATTTTTTTTTGTAATTATGTAAGAAATACATGTTCATTCTAAAATTTAAGTATCTACCTCTCTCTCTATTGGACCAGGTAAGCACTTAACATTTTGGAATATTCCACACGGTCTTCAGTATATATCAAACTAAGCCTAGACTATATGCAGGAAGAGAACACTGACCATGTCCCTTAATTTCTCATCATCAACTGTAATCCTAGGTCCTAATACAGTACTCAACAAAAGTGGTCTTTCAATAAATATTCAATGATGTTCAGTTCATTTATAATGTTGCACAACTTTATTTTTAACCTTTAACACTGTAACGTAAATACTCATGCCAGTATCAATGGAGCTACATTAAATTCCTCTCTATGGCTACCTATAGAATAGCACAACCAACAGTGGATACTACAGTTGTTAATAGCTTCTCATCATTACAAACAAGAGGACAATGAATATATATAAATATATAAATTTAAGGATACATAAGTATATACATGCATGTATCCACAGCATCTTAATTAAAAGGTCATTTAAAGTTTATACATTTATCTCCACATTGCTTTAAACTATCATATGTATAAGTTTTATATATGCAAAGGGTAATATAACACTTTTTAATTTTGTATTTTTGTTAACGCACAATAGAAATTTTAATAAAATTACATGTTTCTAAGTACAGAAAGCCAAGGGGAAAAAAAAATCTTACCATTCTTGCTGACATCCAGTTCCCTGAGATTAATGAGATTTGCAATAGATGCTGGTAATGTTGTTAAATCATTGTCTGGCAAACTCAGTTTGTGTAGAGACTGACAGTTAAAAAGTTGCTATTGAAACAAGGGAAGAAAGGATTTTGATTATTTAAGGTTCCTTAAAGATTTCATTCATTAACCTTTACACAAATAAATAACCACATTATTAGTGTGGTTAAACTGAATGAATTATACCTACATAAATACCAGAGAAGATCTCTTATTGTTTCATGCTATTATGGATCTGAACACAACTGAACTACTCAATCATTTACATCCTCCTACTTCTGCCCCAAGCAAAATGCACTCAGTACCTATATGGTTGTATTCTTTGTTAAAGTAGTAAAAAATAAGTGGCTATTAAATACGGCAAACTTTGGAACTTGTATTTCAAGCATCCTTATTCCAAAATGAAAATTTACATAAATTAACTCCAAATATGTACAACTGACTCAGAATGACTCAAAATATATAATTCTGATTTGGGAGGACAAAAAAATTAAGGAACAAATATATGCTTAGGCTAAAATCACAATAATAAAATGTATTTAAAATAAAATATATTTAACCAAAAGTGTAGGTAAATGGGTCACTTCTACATTCCATACCAAAAAACTGTATGGAGCACAGAGAATTTTTAGGGCAATGAAAATACTCAGTATAATACCAAATCACAGATACATTTCATTATACATTTGTCCAGTCTCATACAATGTACAACACCAAGCATGAACCATACTATAAACTCTGGACTTTGGGTGATGATAATTTTTCAACATAGGTTCATCAATTTTAATATAAGTACCACTCTCACAGAGGATGTTGACAATGGTGGAGGCTATGCATGTGTGAGGATAGTGTAGGTATAGAAGAAATCTCAATTTTGCTATGAATCTGAAACTGTTCTTAAAAAGTAAACTGTTTAGAAAACCAAACAAAAAACTGTTACCAGGATGACACTGAATAAGCCCTTTTTAAGAAGAGCATCTTCCAAAACCCGAAGGAAGTATAAGTGATTCAGTTATCTGCACTGTCACAGCAAGCCTCTCTCTTTTCTACTCAATCACCAGGCTGAGACCCTACTAGTGCTTATTACAGAAAGGGACTAAGTTCTCCAGGCTTCCTAGTTCTCCAGAACAACCTAAGTAAGATAAATTACTTTCTAAAGAACAATATATAAGGAAAAAGTAAATTACAAAGCACCTTATTATAACCTAGGGAAGTAATTCATAAACATGCAACCCACAATCTTTAATATTTTATCCACAGCCATATACAGATTTCTTTATAAGACAACCTTGGATGGCACTGGCTTTCCAAATGTTTTTACTACTAGCCACCAAAGGAAAAGCCTTTTTCAAAGCACTGCCATCCAATATGTGTACACATACACAGAAATTTAACACATATAGTTCATGCAACAATGGACACATACAACACACTGTACTTTCTATTCTATTTCAATTAGGGTTGCCAGATGAAATACAGGATGCCTGATAATAAATTTGGATTTCAGATAAACAATGAATAATTTTTTAAAAGATTTTATTTATTTATATGACAGAGAGAGAGAGAGCGCACAAGCAGGGGAGAGGAGAGGGAGAAGGAGGCTCCCCGTTGAGCAGGGAGCCCGATGCGGGGCTTGATCCCAGGACCCTGGGATAGAGTCCCGCATTGGGCTCCCTGCTCGGCAGGAAGCCTGCTTCTCCCTCTCCCACTGCCCCCTGCTTGTGTTCCTGCTCTCGCTCTCTCTGTATCTGTCAAATAAATAAACAAAATCTTTAAAGTATATATATATATATAATTTAACTGGGTGTTGTCTATTTCTATATTCTAAATCCACCAGGGCAAATCATAGTTCATTTTTTGGAAATGCCACACATATTTATAAGCCACCAACACATCTCCATCCAGTTTTGATAAACACTACTGTTTGGGTAGTAAAACATTCTAACAAATTAAAACTACTGCACAAACTGAGGGTTGCTGGGGGGGTGGTGGGTGGGGGAGAGGCTAAATGGGTGATGGGTATTGAGGAGGGCACTTCTCATGTTGAGCAATATTTGTTATACATAAGTGATGAATCACTAAATTCAACTCCCGAAACTAATATTACACTAGATGCTAACTAACTAGAATTTAAATAAAATTTTGGAAAAAAAAAGAAAGCTACTGAAGCTTTTCCATAATAAACAAGAAAATGAGTTGAGAATGAAGAGGGATTTTTAAGAAAAAGAAAAAGTAGTCACTGAAAAATTTTAGCAAAGAAACTGATAATGTAAGAGGATATTTCATGGCAACAAAACAACTTTCCTCCCTCTAGTTGTTCTTAGATTTCAGAAATGTTACGTCCTCCAAAACCTTTCTAAACAAACTGAAATAGGGCAAACAGGATACTACCTCTAAAAACCTGCTTAATAACAAAAGTATTAGGTGACAACCAAAAGGACAATTTATTCTCAATTAGAATAATGTAAACCAATGTTTTTTTGTTTTTTAGAAATTTTATTTTTATTTATTTGACAGAGAGAGAGACAACCAGAGAGGGAACACAAGCAGGGGGAGCGGGAGAGGGAAAAGGAGGCCTCCCGCAGAGCGGGGAGCCTGATGCGGGGCGGGGCTTGATCCCAGGACCCTGGGATCATGACCTGAGCCGAAGGCAGACCCTGAACGACTGAGCCACCCAGGTGCCCCATGTAAACCAATGTCTTATGATAACTAGAAAAAGAAAACATTAATTTCAATTTTTGTCTAGCTAAATCTATTGGCTAGAGAAATAATGTAGTTCTATCTACCATAGGGGCTATAAAAAATGGAAATTAAATACAAAATTTTAACTTACTTGCTCAAATACTCAAGCAATTAACTTGAAGAAACAAAGGTTAAAATTCTATTTTAAAAAATATTGGGGGTGTCTGGTAGTGCAGTTGGTTAAGCGTCTGACTCTTGGTTTTGGCTCAGGTTAGGATCTCAGGTCGTGAGATCGAGCCCTGTGTAGGGCTCCACGCTCAGCACAGAGAACTTGAGATTCTTTCTCCCTCTCCCTCTGCCCCTCTTCCTGTTCATGCGCTCTCTTTCTCTCACGTAAATACATAAATCTTTTAAAAAAATGTTTTTAAAATTCTGTTGCATACCCCAAGATAAAATTAAACCAAAAAAAAAAAAAAAAGGAAACAATGGAAACACAAATATACTGGCAGCATTATGGCAATACTGGGGATATATCATATTTCTTGCATAAAAATATCCAAAGACAATTCTTAAAGTATGAACATACCTTTGGAAGCTCTTCAATTTGATTAGCATCTAAATAGAGCTCCTCCAAAGTTTTCTCAAAAGTAAAAATCTCTTTGGGAACCTGTTCCAAACTGCAATGAGAATAATCAAGAGTAGTGACAGTCTCTTCTTCCCCTCGTAGACAACGACATGGTACCAACCGCACAAACAAACTTCGTTTTGTAGTCATTTTTAGACACTGCAATATTCAAATAAATTTAGTTAAAACATGTTATAACCAACAATTTAAAAAAAAAAAAATTACAATTCATTTATCACAATCTATATATCAAAGATAAGTACCTCCTTCTTTATACCCACCCAAAGGAATACATTTAAATAGGTGTTACTGTCAAAATTTATATAAATTTATACATATTGAATTTCAAATGAAACTCATGTACTTCTGTACTTTAAAAAATGATCTGCTAAATACCTATTTATATGCTTCTATAAGAATCATGCTTGAGCGCCTGGGTGGCTCAGCTGGTTAAGCGACTGCCTTCGGCTCAGGTCATGATCCTGGAGTCCTGGGATCGAGTCCCGCATCGGGCTCCCTGCTCAGCAGGGGGTCTGCTTCTCCCTCTGACCCTCTTCCCTCTCGTGCTCTCTCTCATTCTCTCTCTCTCAAATAAATAAATAAAATCTTTTAAAAAATAAATAAATAAATAAAAAATCATGCTTTATGAGTCTTGCTTATTCTCAACTAGAAATACCCTAATACAACAAAGATATTTCTTTAATTTCTGGGTAAGAGCTATTTTTTAATTAAGAATTTGGGGGCGCCTTGGGACGTCTGGGTGGCTTAGTCGGTTATGCGGCTGCCTTCGGCTCAGGTCATGATCTCAGGTCCTGGGACTGAGCCCCACATCGGGCTCCTTGCTCAGCAGGGAGCCTGCTTCTCCCTCTGCCTGCAGTTCCCCACTTGTACTCTCGCTCGCTCTCTCTTGCCCATGCTCTCTCTCTCTAGCAAATAAATAAATAAAATCTTAAAAAAAAAAAAAGAACTTGGGGGTGCCTGGGTGGCTCAATTGGTTAAGCATCTGCCTTCAGCTCAGGTCACGATCTCAGGGTCCTGGGATAAAGCCCCACATTGGGCTTTCTGCTCAGCAGGGAGTCTGCTTGTCCCTCTACCTCTGCTCCCCTTTTTCATGCCTCTCTCTCTCAAATAAATAAATTTAATACTAAGAATTTGACTACAACCAGTTTTGAGTAGGAAGTAGGACTGCAAAGATATTTTCAGGTTGGGACGCCTGGGTGGCTCAGTCGGTCAAGCGTCTGCCTTTGGCTCAGGTCACGATCCCAGGGTCCTGGGATCGAGTCCCACATCGGGCTCCCTGCTCCGCGGGGAGCCTGCTTCTCCCTCTGCCTCTGCCTCTCTCTCTCTCTCTCATGAAAAAATAAATAAAATCTTAAAAAAAAAAAAAGATATTTTCAGGTCTTCCTTAATAAGCCATCAGAATCATCACCCCTTTAACTTTCCAAGGCTCTTCCACATCAAAATTTCAATACATGCCAAATGTATTTGTTTCAATTAAATACTGGTCAAAGAACTTATAGGTCCTCTATCTGTGTAAGGTTACACATTAGAGAATAAACTTGCTTCAATAAAGTATATACACACTTTGTTGTTTCAAATTAAATGGGAGAAAGGTTTAATTCTGAATTAGTGAAAATTCTCCAGGCTAATTTTAACCTTTCCATAGGTTAATTCCAACTAGTCTAAGATTATATTACCAAACAAAAGCCTACTTCAATAAATAAGAATGACTGCTAATCAGTTAACAACTCTTTGTAAAATATAAATTCTTGCCTTGGTCAGAAGACAATTAGAGTAATAGAATACTTCTTTCTTTTTTTTTTAAAGATTTTTATTTATTTATTTGAGAGAGAGAGAGTGAGAGACAGAGAGCATGAGAGGGGGGAGGGTCAGAGGGAGAAGCAGACTCCCTACCAAGCAGGGAGCCAGATGCGGGACTCGATCCCGGGACTCCAGGATCATGACCTGAGCCGAAGGCAGTCGCTTAACCAACTGAGCCACCCAGGCGCCCGTAATAGAATACTTCTAACCAGGGCCAAGATAATGTTGAAGCCAGTGAGGGAAACTGCCTCAAGCACAAAATAGGAGAGGCACCAAAAAAACTCAGTAATCAAATTAAATATTTTAATGCATTATTTTTTAAGTTAAAATCACTGAAAAATAATCTATTTATGAACAAAATGACTAATTTTTAAATAAAGACAGGATTGGTATTACTATTTTTTTCTTTTGCCTCAGGCTTCAATATGGCTCTGCAATGCACTGCTACCAACTTCTATTTCAAATTACATGATATTCTTTTTTTAAATTTTTTTATTGTTATGTTAATCACCATACATTACATCATTAGTTTTTGATGTAGTGTTCCATGATTCATTGTTTGTGCATAACACCCAGTGCTCCATGCAGAGCGTGCCCTCTTTAATACCCATTACCAGGCAAACCCATCCTCCCACCCCCCTCCCCTCTAGAACCCTCAGTTTGTTTTTTAGAGTCCATCGTCTCTCATGGTTCATCTCCCCCTCCGATTTCCCCCCCTTCATTCTTCCCCTCCTGCTATCATCTTCTTTTTTTTTTTTAATTTAAATTATTTTTTTAATTTTTTTTTTTTTAAGACTTTATTTATTTGCGAGAGAGACAATGAGAGACAGAGAGCATGAGAGGGAGGAGGGTCAGAGGGAAAAGCAGACTCCCTGCCGAGCAGGGAGCCCGATGTGGGACTCGATCCCGGGACTCCAGGATCATGACCTGAGCCGAAGGCAGTCGCTTAACCAACTGAGCCACCCAGGCGCCCTATCTTCTTTTTTTTTTAAACATATATTGTATTATTTGTTTCAGAGGTACAGATCTGTGATTCAACAGTCTCGCACAATTCACAGCATTCACCATAGCACATACCCTCCCCAATGTCTATCACCCAGGCACCCCATCCCTCCCAACCCCTCCACTCCAGCAACCCATAGTTTGTTTCCTGAGAGTAAGTTAAATTACATGATATTCTTAAAGTGTTTGACAACTAAGTATTTCCCCTGCAATCTTTTTAAAAATAGGACTATTCTTAGTCAATCACCATGTGCCAGGCACTGTGCTAAGTTCTTTAGATAAAATACATGTATATTCTCATTTCATCTTCGTATATCTAAGACATGTACTATTATCCCTATTTTTCCATAAAAAAACGGATTCTGTGCTCTTACTGCATTATACTACTTCTCCATACATAATGATACACTTGAACTCAGGTTCTCAAAATGATTAAAATATCAATAGGTCTTTACTAGGCACTTCTCCTTTAGGGTTTACAAAAATAAAATACTGATGGGGTTCAGAACACACCACTCCAAAGTACGGTACCCTGACATATTGAATACTTTCGAAGCAGGAAGGTCATGCTGGCCTCCCCTTTTACTTCTCCACTGAAATAGGTCACAAAATCCTCATGTGAGAGATGCCTTCCTTATAACTGAAGGAAAAGAGCTGCCCAATCTCTCAGGAATGGAGAAGAATCCTAACAAATGGGCTTTACTAAACTTCCCCCAGGTTACTACACTTACCTCATACTCTGACCTATCATACTTGTACACAAGCCTACACTCTTCATCAAGTCTAGCATAAATATACTAAGTTTTAATGGTTTTTTTATGTCCTTACTCCTCATAAAGGCTCCTGTGCACTTAAAACTTGTATGAAATAAATGTGCATGCTTTCTCCTGTTAAACTGTTTTTGTCAGGTTAGTTTTCAGACCCAGCCAAAGACCCTAAAAGGGTCAAAGAAAAATTTTTCCTCCCCTACACTATGATGTCAAACATAAAAGTTTCTACATAAAATCTTTGTTTCATGGGAATAAAACACATAGGATTGTGACTACAGTTAATAATAATAATACTGTACTTGTCAGGTTAGTTTTCAGACCCAGCCAAAGACCCTAAAAGGGTCAAGGAAAAATTTTTCCTCCCCTACACTATGATGTCAAACATAAAAGTTTCTACATAAAATCTTTCTTTCATGGGAATATAACACATAGCATTGTGACTATAGTTAATAATAATAATACGGTACTGCATTATTTGAAAATTGCTAAAAGGGCACCTGGGTGGCTCAGTCGTTAAGCGTCTGCCTTCGGCTCAGGTCATGATCCCGGGGTCCTGGGATCGAGTCCCGCATCGGGCTCCCTGCTCGGCGGGAGGCCTGCTTCTCGCTCTCCCGCTCCCCCTGCTTGTGTTCCTGCTCTCGCTATCTCTCTCTCTGTCAAATAAATAAATAAAATCTAAAAAAAAAAAAAAAGAAAATTGCTAAAAGAGTAGATCTTAAAAGTTCTCATTGCAAGAAAAAAAATTTGTAACTACATACGGTGAGAGATGTTAATTAGATTTATTGTGGTGGACACTTAGCAATACATACATATACTGAATCATCATCATGTTCTACACCTGAAACTAATATAATGTTATGTCCATTACACTTCAACAAAAACAAAAAAACTTTGTCAACAAATACCCAGAAAAGTTTACTGAATGTTTATTAACAATCTATGTTTATATGTAGGTGAGTTTTACTGATTAGAATACAGTTTTGTTGATCTAATAAGAATTTCATTGCTAAAGGGGAATTTAGCTTATCCTTGTGTGTTTATGACATGCCCCAAAGTAAAAGATTCCAAAAATGAATATGAAATTTCTTGCTCAAGGGATTCTAAGATCAACTGATAATGAGTTAAGAGGACACTTAACAACCTTAAGGGAACTCAATCTGCTCTTCCCAATACGATAGCCACTAGACATATGGCCATTTTAGCGTAACCATTTTTAACTTAAAATTCAAGTTAATTCAAGTAAAATTAAACACCTAGTTTCTCACACTAAGCACATTTTAAAAGCTCAACAGCCCCATGTGTGGCTAGTGGCTACTACACTCAGTAAGAGAAGACAGAGAACATTTCTATCGGTGCAGAAAGTTCTGTGGGACAGTGTTGGTTCGATGTCTGAAAATATTCTGGTTCATCAAATTATAAACATTGTATGCTTATATTTATGATAGTACCCAAGAATTGGAAGATATGGCCTAAAAATTCCTGAATCATAATGGATTTGGGAGTATAACTGCTAGCTGAGAATAAAGGGCATGAAATGTTTACTACCAAATATATGTAATTTAAAAGAGTGTATTTATTTTATTTTATTTTTTTTTTTTAAAGATTTTATTTATTTGAGACAGAGAGAATGAGAGAGACAGAGAGCACATGAGAGGGGGGAGGGTCAGAGGGAGAAGCAGGCTCCCTGCCGAGCGGGGAGCCTGATGCGGGACTCGATCCCGGGACTCCAGGATCATGACCTGAGCAGAAGGCAGTCGCTTAACCAACTGAGCCACCCAGGCACCCCAAGAGTGTATTTATTTTAGATGTTATCATCTGTGCAGCACACTTGAAGCATAAGGCAATTTACAAGACAGAGTAATTGTTAATGAAGCTAAAACAACCTCCAAGATTTTTTTGTAGTGCTAACCATAAACAGATCATGTTGCAGACAGATGGTCAGAAATTGTAAAACTTCTCAGAAGAGACAATGAATTCAGAAAAGGAAATTAGATGCTCTAGGAAACAGTTTACATCTTAAGTAAAAATTTCCTGTGAACAGAGGCTATGAAGAGAGCAGTTTAGACCTTAGATTAAATTCAGTGGGCCTCGAGCTAATACAAAAATGGACCCTAATTTAGCAGACTAAAACTGGTAAGAAAGGAGGGGGAACTTAATTATTGAGGGTACAGGAGGAAAATACCATATGAGAGAGAAATAAATGCGTAATAACAACCAAAGAGATCCTCCATTACACAATTATTATAAGGAAGTAAACCAAAGGAAGCCTGGCCTGTTCTCAAAAGGAAGCGATCAACATGGGAAATGTTCATTAGAATTTTAGTGTTATGATAAGTAAGAGTCATTTTATAAACCAGGCTTAACACGGGAGACATAAAATATTCCTATCAAATGGAGAAAGAGAAGCCAACTAAGAAAAAAAAAAAGGCATAACAATAAGCCAAACACTTTCTAACAAAAGAAATTAAAGCTACTTACCACTGGGCTGAATTTATCTCCCTGATGTTTCTTAATTGAGCCAACATTCTATGGAAACCAAATAAAGAAACAAAATTAACAAAAATAGATCTTTATGACTTTAAGGGATCATCATCTCTTCTAAATTCTTATTTGCCTCAAAATGTAAATTATAATTCTTAAAAATTCACTAGTGTAAACACACAAATTTGCTAACTTCTAAATACATAGCTAGCTTCTTAACCAGTCACTGGATTGTTTGTAAACTATGGTGAGCCCTCATCTATACATTAAAATTACAGCCCTCACCTAACATTAAAATCCATTTTATTTGAACCTACTGAGAAATAATGAAGTTTTTCCAAGCAGATAAATTCAAATCACCAATTATATTTAAAGCTAGCAGTTTTGTTTTTTTTTTTTTTTAATTTATTTATTTGAGAGAGAGCAAATGAGAGTGAGCAGGGTGAGGGAGAGACAGAGAGGGATGAAGAATCTGAAGCAGACTGTGCTAAGCGTGGAGCCGACTCAGGGCTCAATCTCATGACTACAAGATCATGATCTGAGCCAAAACCAGGAGTTGGATGCTTAACCAACCGAGCCATCCGCGCACCCCTAAATTTAGTAGTCTCTGATGGTTCTGTGAGGCAGACAATGGTAACGGCTGATCAGATTCTATTCCTCCCCTTACAGAAATTTTACTTTCTTTGGGGCGGTAACTGAGCCAGCTAAATATCCACAATTGGAAGGCTCAAGGGGCTGGAGGACACAGTTGAGATCAGTGACATATTAAGTCTGCTTTGGGATGGAATGGGGTTGGTTATGGGCAAACATTTGTTTTCCTTATCCAGGGATAGATGTAAACATGTCTACTGCTGCAACAACAATCCTATGACCATAAGTCGACAAGTGTGAGTATTAAAAAGCAAATTAAAACAACAACTAATAAGGCTGACAAAGAAAAACAAAGTTGGGGATCTCTAAATGCACTGCTGAGCAACTGGACCAATGTTAACTGCTGTCTTCTGGATTTCTTGGTATGTAAGAAAACAAAATCCCCCATTTATTTAAACCATTGTGAAGTTTTCTGTACCTATAAACATATTACAAAGTGAAATATTACATAGTACATAGTACAAAGTAAAATAGCCTAAACCCAAAACAGTAACATTAATAAAAAGTATACACAATCTTTTTGTTAAAAAATTCAGTAATGTTAATAAATTTGTGTTTCAAAATTTTACAGTTACCCTAAATTTATTGGGCTATTTTTCTCTGTGCCAAATGGTTTTAGTACTCCTGAGTTGTTTAACCTTCCCCACAAATTCTTATAGTACATGCCACAAAAAACACCTGTGCATATAGCAAACAAAGATGATCAATAAATTTGTCATTCAACATACTCCTACATATGTAATAATCTGGTAGAATGGAACTGCCAATAAGCTGAAACAGAATATGGCTATGGAAGAGCAGGATGGAGAAAAGAGAGATGCGAAACCTGTATTTAGAAACGTTAGTTTAAAATACCTGAATGATGTCCTAGCAGGGTCTTTAGTAGGCAGTTGAATATGGGCATTCAGAGATGTGGGGACAGTTCCAAGCTGAGGATACAAATTTGGAAGTCATCTGCCTACAGATGATATTTAAAGCAATGAAATTACATGAAAGCATCAAGAGCATGAGCACAGATAGAAAAGAGAATAGGTCCAATGATTAAACCCTGCGATATCACAAAAATAAGAGATCAGAAAGTAGAGACAGAACCAAAAAGGAATCAAGAAAAAAAAATGATATTGTAAAAGCAAAGTGAATGTTTCAAGGAGGAAGAAGTTATCAACTATGTTAATAAGAATTTGGGATTACCACTGTGTAGCAGAGGTCACTGATTATCTTAACAAGGTCACTTAACGGAGTGGTAGAAACAAAACAATGTTTGGAGGCAATTCAAGAAAAAACAAGATAAGCTGATATAGCAAATACAGACAATTCAGGTAGTTTGGCTATAAAGGACATTAAAAAAATAGAGTAGTAGCAAGAGTAGATTGTGAATCAAGAGTCACAACATTTGATTCGTAAACAGATAGGAATATTCTAGAAGAGCCCACTGGTAAATTTTTATAAAGAGATTTGGGCAATAATTCATAGACTGTCCTAGCAAGATGTTCCACCAGGAAAAAAGCTGCTCATGAGGAGGAAACAAAAAACATACCTTGGGTGCAATGGTATAAATAACCAAATAAAACTCACAAAGGGTATTTCTCAAAAATATAGATTATTGTGCCTTCTTTCTTAAGATTCTTTTTTTTCCAAGATTTTATTTTATTTTATTTTATCTATGTATCTATCTATCTGAGAGAGCGAGCGAGTGTGAGAGTGGGGGGAAGAGCAAGAGCAGAGGGAGAGGACCAGCAGACTCCACCCTGAGCATGGAGCCCAACTCAGGGCTTGATCTCAACGATCCAGATATCACGACCTGAGCTAAAATCAAGAGTTGGACGCTTAACTGAGTGACCACCCAGGTGCCCCTCTGGAGATTCTTATTTTGGAGATTAGATATAAAACTCAAGATTCTCTATCTTAAAGTGCTAATGTAATTCTTTTTGTCCAACATTCTCAACAATAATCAATACATGGTCAATCTTATTTCATCTATGCTCAAACCACCATATTTTCTCCCTCCCAATTCTCTACTATTATTTTGACAAATTCTCAGCTTTGAGAATACTATAAAGTTTTTTAAAAACTATAAAATTTTTAAAAAATATAGCATGTTAAGGGGTGCCTGGGTGGCTCAGATGGTTAAACGTCTGCCTTTGGTTCAGGGCATGATCTCTGGGTCCTGAGATGGAGCCCAGCATTGGGCTCCCAGCTCAGTGGGGAGTCTGCTTCTCCCTCTCCCTCTCTCTCTGTATTTGTGTCTCAAATGAATAAATTAAAAAAAAAAAACCTATAAAAACACAGTATGTTATAGTTCCCTATCGATCTAAAAATACAGTATATTTTCCTATCAGTATGATATACCCAAGTAGATTTGAGAGAAATTTTAATGTTGAAACAATCTTTCTACATGAGTTCAAAAGTTGAAAGATACAACCAAGGCTCCTCAGGCATACCCACAGCTATTAGCTGACACTCAGTGGTTGTTTAAGATCATTTTAGTTTAATCATGGCCATCACAGTGTTTGCTAATCTATACTTAGTTCTGAGGCATTTAATGGACACTATTAACCCATTACGGGTAAGTACATGAATAGTAAAGAAATGTGATATGAAAAAAAAATAAGAATAGAAAGGCAAGAAATTCATACAATGAAAAAATTATAAATGCTGTGTAAGAGCATTTGATCCTGAAGGACAAAAATCAATAACTGAATGTATAAAATGTGCTATGCCTACAATATATACAGCAACAAAGAGCTAAGTTCCACACTTCCAGCTGTAAGACTAGCATCAATGTCTGAACCCTACTGGCCTGATTCTAATCCAGTAGAAAGCTGAGACTTTCTTCAATATTGGTACTATGAATCCTACTTTCATAACAAACCATGGTTAGCCTAAACATGTTTTAAAAAAATCTTACTGTGGAATAAAGTAGCAGACATACATATTGAAGTTACTAAAGAGTGCCACATTTAAAGAAGTTTCCATTTTTACATTTCTACAAATTACTTACATAATGAAATAGACAGATTCTTACAGTTTGGAAACTGTATAAATCCCTGTAACTAACAGCAATGACAATATAAAATCTAATACTATGGTGAATGAAAGTGGCAAGAGTAGGCATCCTTGTATTGTTCCTGATTAAAGCCTTTCAAGATTTTTATTTGACACAGAGAGAGAAAGAAAGCACAAGCAGGGGGAGCAGCAGGCAAAGGGAGAGGGAGAAGCAGGCTCTCCACTGAAAAGGGAGCCCAGCGTGGGGCTTGATCCCAGGACCCTGGGATCATGACCTGAGCCGAAGGCAGACGCTTAAGTGACTAAGCCACCTAAGCGCCCCAGACTTTCAGCTTTGCACCACTGAGTAGGCTGTTAGCTGTGGGCTTGTCATATATGGCTTTTATTACATTGATATATGTTCCTTCTATACCCACTTTGTTGAGAATTTTTATCGTAACTAGATGTTGAATTTTTGTCAAATGCTTTTTCCACATTTATTAAGATGATTATATGATTTTTATCCTTCATCTTGTTAATGTAATCTATCACACTGACTGATTTAAGGATGTTGAACCATCCTTGCATCCCTGGATTAATCTCATTTGATCATGGTATATGATTCTTTTAATGCATTGTTGAATTCA
The DNA here is from genome assembly GCF_002201575.2 of Neomonachus schauinslandi. NCBI lineage: Eukaryota > Metazoa > Chordata > Mammalia > Carnivora > Phocidae > Neomonachus > Neomonachus schauinslandi. The sequence continues at coordinate 47,370,013 of NC_058409.1, read as the reverse complement.
GTTTGCTAATATTTTGTTCAGGAATTTTTCATCCATGTTCATCAGGGATACAGCTGTGTAATTTTTTTTCTTGTGGCGTCTTTGTCTGGTTTTGCTATTAAGGTAATGAAAGCCTCATAAAGTAAGTTTGCAAGACTTCCCTCCTCTTCTATTTTTTTGGAAGAGTTTAAAAAGGATAGGTATTAACTGTTCTTGGACTATTCACCAGTGAAGCCTTCTAGTCCTAGCCAGAGCAATTAGGCAAGAAAAATAAATAAAAAGGCATTCAAATTGGAAAGAAAAAAGTAAAACTGTCACTATTTATAGATGACATAATAGTATATATAGAAAACTCGAAAGACTCCATCAAAAAACTGTTATTAAAACTAATAAGTGAATTCAGTAAAGTTGCAGGATACAAAAATCAGTTGAATTTCTATACACTAAAATTTTCAGAAAGAAAAATAAAACAACCCCATTTATAATTGTATCAAAGAACAAAATACTTAGGAATAAACTAAATGAAGTAGGTGAAAGATCTAAATATTGAAAACTCTAAAACATTAATGAAAGAAATTCAAAACACAAATAAATGAAAAGCTATTCCATACTTATGAACTGGAAGAATCAATACAGGTAAAATGTCTATAGTACCCAAAGCAATCCAAAGATTCAGTGCAATCCCCATCAAAATTCCACTGCCATTTTTCAAAAAAAATATGGTCAATTAATTTACAACAAAGGAGCCAAGGATACATAAGGGCTAAAGGACAGTCCCTTCAATGAATGATAGTGGAGAATGAAACTTGACCACTATCTTCTATCATACACAAAAATTAACTCAAAATGGATTAACAATTTGAACCGTGGGTGCCTGGGTGGCTCAGTTGGTTAAGGGTCCAACTCTTGATTTCAACTCAGGTTATGATCTCCAGGTCATGAGATCGAGCCCCGTGTCATGCTTCGTGCTCAGCACAGAGTATGCTTGTCCCTCTCCCTCCCCCAGCTTGTGTGTGCTCGCTCTCCCTCTCTCTCAAATAAATAAAATCTTAAAAAAAAAAAAGATGAACCTAAGACCTAAAACCATAACACTCATACAAGAAAACACAGGTGGGTAAGGTTCTTGATGAAGGTCTTGGCAATGATTTTTGAATCTGACACCAAAAGCAAAAACAAGTAAGTAGGACTACATCATACTAAAAAAGCCTCCAGCACAGCAAAAAGAACCATCGACAGAAGGAAAATGTAACCTACAGAATGAGATAAAAATATATACAAGTCCTAAGGGACTAATATTCAAAATATATAAAGAACTCATACAATTAATGACAAAAAAAAATCCAATTAAAAAATGGGCAGAAGATCTGAATAGACACTTTAAAAAAAAAACAAACATACAGATGGCCAACAGATGAAAACATGCTCAACAATCACTAATCATGAGGGAAATGCAAATCAAAACAATGAGATACCACATCTCACATTTTAGAATGGCTATTATCAAAAAGATGAGAAATAACAAGTATTGGTGAGGATGTAGAGAAAAGGGAACCCTTCTGCAGCCACTATGTAAAACAATATGGAGGTTCCCCTCCCCACAAAAAAAAATCCAGCCATATGATCAAGCAATTCCACTTGTGGGTATTTATCTGAAGAAAACAAAAACACTAACCAGTAAAGATATATGCACCCCCATGTACACTGCAGTGCACACACACACAAATTTTATTCAATCATAAAAAGAATGAGATCTTGCCATTTGCAACAACTTGGACGGACAGATATTAGGCTAAGTTAAATAAGTCAGACAAATACCATTTGATCTCTCTTATATGTGGAATCTAAAAACAAACCAAAAAACCTCCTAGATATAGAAAACAGATTGGTGGTTGCCAGAAGCCGGGGAGGGGGGGAATGGGTAAAGGGGGTGAAAAAATTATATACATACATAAATACAGTCTTTCCACCACTGCAGCAGAGGTCCCCATGTGCTTTCCAATCAACACCCTAGCCAAAGCAACCTGTCCTGAATAAGAGTGCAATAACATTTATGTATAAATGTTATAAGAATGCAGGCTTTGGTTCTCATGGATAAATACATGGGAGTGAAAAAAAATAAAATAATAAAAATAAATACATAGGAGTGAAATTGCTAGGTCATAGTCTATGTTTAATTATATATATATTTTAAAGTTGTTTTAGAGAGTGGTTTCATCATTTAACACTTCCAGAGTTCCAGTTACATCTTTACCAACACTTGATATTCTCCAGTCTTTCTTAAGTAGTAGTACGTGCATAGCAATAGCTTACTGTATTTTTGTTTTGCATTTCTCTAATTACAAATGGCACAGCAGGGGCGCCTGGGTGGCTCAGTAGTTAAGCGTCTGCCTTCGGCTCAGGTCATGATCCCAGGGTTCTGGGATCAAGCCCCACATCGGGCTCCCTGCTCAGCAGGGGAGTCTGCTTCTCTCCCTCTGCCTGCCGCTCCCTCTGCTTGTGTGCTCTCTCTAACAAATAAATAAATAAAATCTTAAAAAAAAAAAAAAGTAGAGAGTGATAGAATTTTGTACATGGGAGGAAAGTAAATTATTGTGCAAGAGAGTTGGAAAACAATGTATTGGAATATAATTCTCCCTGAACATCTCACATTTCTGCATGGTCTGGGTTCTCTGAGCAATGTCATTTACAGGCAATTTAAGATGTTTGTATTAAGAGACATTCCAAGATAATAATGCTTAGCAAAATTAAGACAGTCCAACATCTTCTCTCAAGAAGATTTGCTTAAATTCCAGAGTAAAGACAAGGTTTCTATCTCTCACTTTCAGAGGAAAGGACACAGACTCTCATTACCAGTGGTGCTATGTAAACAGTCTCCCAATTTGGGGTTGCTCTCCTGCAATGCACATTACTGCCTGTGCAGGTACCATCTGACCCTTACTGTGTAGCCCTGTGAAGATGAAGGCTCAGGTAATTGACACAAGACATGCCCTGGTTGCTGCTTTTGTAGTGAGTAATAAACTCTGTCTCTGATCTAGAGGTGGTGTGTATTCTGACAGATTAACATACTAGCTTGTAAAGATGGGGAAATCTAGACCCTTTACTGTTTCTGATTTAACCACTATAAATTAAGAAACACGTTGGGGCGCCTGGGTGTTTCAGTTGGTTAAGCATCCGACTGCTGATTTCGGCCCCTGTCATGATCTCAGGGTGGTGAGACTAAGCCCTGTGTTGGGCTCCACACTGGGCATGGAGACTACTTAAGATTCTCTTTCCCTCTCCCTCTGCCCTTTCCCCCAGACCCTGCACTCACTCTCCCTCTGAGAAAAAAAAAAAAGAAAAAGAAATAAAGAAAAAAGGAAACACGGCCACAGTGTTTTATACCACCTAAGATCAAAAGACTGAGTCTATTTTCCCATTCCTTGAAATTCAGGATGATCTTGTGACTTGCCTATATAGCAGTTTGTTGTGGAAATAACAGTACCTATGCCTCAAGAAGATTTAAAACTTCCACCTTCACCTTCTTTGAATGTTGCCCTAAGAACTTGATGTCATAAAGCAGCCTAAGATAAAAGACCAAAACAATGATTCACAAATTCAAGAGAAATACAAATTCCTGTTATTTTAAGCCATCAACCTTTTTTTTTTTTTTTTGATTTGATTTATTTGAGAGAATGAGAGTGAGAGAGAGCATGAAAGGGGGAAAGGTCAAAGGCAGAAGCAGACTCCCTGCCGAGCAGGGAGCCCGATGTGGGACCCGATCCCAGGACTCCAGGATCATGACCTGAGCTGAAGGCAGTCGCTTAACCACCTGAGCCACCCAGGCGCCCTCTTCCTAACTTTAACAACCATATCAGTTTTTCCGGAGAGGAAACTTTACGCTTTGTTCATTTCCTTAGGGTATGTTCTCTATTTCATTAGTTTCAGTTTTTTCTGTTTTATTTATTTTGAATTTAATTGTCTTTTTTTCCTCTTAGGGTAAAGATTAAATAAATGATTCTAATACTTTCTTCTTCAAGATTTAAAACTGTAGGGGCGCCTGGGTGGCTCAGTCAGTTAAGCGTCTGCCTTCGGCTCAGGTCATGATCCCAGGGTCCTGGGATAGAGCCCCGCATCGGGCTCCCTGTTCAGCGGGAAGCCTGCTTCTCCTTCTCCCTCTCCCACTCCCCCTGCTTGTGTTCCCTCTCTCGCTGTGTCTCTCTCTGTGAAATAAATCAATAAAATCTTTAAAAAAAAAAAAAGATTTAAAACTGTAAATTCTCTAATAAGCTGCACTTCATAAATTTTGCTATGTCTTTGTTAATTTAAAATGCTTTCAGTTTTTCCATCTGATTTATTCTTTTACCCATGGGTTATTTAGAATCATCTTTATTTCAATACTTAGAGACCTACTAAACCTTATTTGTTACTGATTTCTAACTGAATTCCATTATGGTCAGAGAACATATTATGATTTCTAGCCTTTGCAATATGCTGAAGCTTTTGGACAGCCCCACAAAACTTCTATATGGGTGAGTGTTTCATGTCCACCTGAATGTCACATTCTGCATCTCTTGGGTATAATGTTTTATAAATGTTAATTAGGTTAAATTGGTTGACAGTGGTATTCAAATCTTCTATATCCTTACAATTTTAAATACTGAAAGTACTGAAATCTTCATCAGTATAAGTAAGTCTATTTCTCCTTTTATAATTGCCTATTTTTATCTCATGTATTTTGACGCTCTGTTACAGAGTGAATACACATTTAGGGTTCTTATATCTTTTTGATAAGTGTAACCTTTTATCATTATAAGATGTTCTTTTTCTCTGCTAACAATCCTTGCCTTGAAATATATTTTGCTTGATATCATTGTAGCCATAGGAGCTTTCTTTCAGTAAGTTTTAATACAGTGTATCTTTTCCCATCTATTCCTTTAACCAAATTTATCTTTATATTTAAAGTGCCTACTTGTATGAAGCATACAGTTGGGTCTTACTATTTTATCCAATCTGACAATTTTTATGTTTTGATGATGGGATTAGACCATTTATATAATTACTGGTGTGCTTAATTTAAGCCTATTTCATTACTGTTTATTTTCTATTAGTTCTTTGTTCCTCTTTTTTCTTGACTTCAAATAATGCAAATAATGCTATTTTTCCCCCATACTATCTCATTTTATGGCCTTTTTTTTTTTTTAAGATTTTTATTTATTTATTTGACAGAGAGAGAGACAGTGAGAGAGGGAACACAAGCAGGGGGAGTGGGAGAGGGAGAAGCAGGCTTCCCGCTGAGCAGGGAATCTGATGCGGGGCTCGATCCCAGGGCCCTGGGATCAGGACCTGAGCCGAAGGCAGACACTTAATGACTGAGCCACCCAGGCACCCCTCATTTTATGGCCTTTTTGCTGTATTTTTTTTTTTTTGGTTGCTCTAGGAATATATAATATGCAGTCTTAATTCATCACAGTCCACCTTCAAATATTATGTCACCTCACATATGATCTAAGAAATTTAAGAGTATAATTTATACTTATATTTATTCTCTCCCGTATTTCAAGCTACTGTCATACATTTTACTTCCACATATTATAAAACCCACAATATTTTTTGCTTTACACCATCAACTGTTACATAAATTTGAAAACAAGAAAGAGGCACCTGGGTGGTTCAGTTGGTTAAGTGACCAATTCTTGTTTCAGTTTAGGTCATGACAACAAGCCCCACATTGGGTTCCACGCTTAGTGTGAAGTTGGCTTGGGACTCTCAATCCCTCTCCCTCTGCCCCTCCCCCTGCTCTTGCATGCTCTCTAAAATAAATAAATATAAAAAAGATAATTAAAAAATAAAAACAAGAAAACAGAATCTCATATTTATTCACAAATTTACCATTTTCTTCAGTCTGTTTCTTACTACAAATTTGCTGGTTAAGCTGATTTGAGCAGTTTTTTTTTTTTTTTTTAAAGATACTGAATTTTTCAGTTCTAGAAGGTGTATTTGGCTCACTTTCAGGTTGTCCATTACTCTCCTGAAATACCCAATCCCTCACATACTACTCTGTAAATTGTTTTAAAATCCCTGTCTCCTACTTCTAATAACTGCGTCATCTGTAAGTCTGCTTTTATTATTTTCTCTTAAATATACAATCACATTTTCCTGTTTCTTTGTATGTTTCACAATTTTTCATAGTATTCTAGACGCTGTAGGATTAAAGTTTAGAATTAAGCACAATATTGTTTTGTTAAGTTTTCCTTATTTCCCAGAGAGTCTACACTCTTCTCTCAGGATAGGTGACTGATAATTCATATTCCTAGCAAAAATCTCTATGAGCTGGGACTGGCTGCAGCTTTAATTAGACTGATTTCATCTGTGATCACTTCAACTTACAACTTTTCTACCCCCAACTTTTCTACCCCACAACTTTTCTACAGCCACCTTTTTGATCTTGTCAACATCTGGGGTAGAAAGAATTTGGGATGCAGTTCCAAGTATTTTTTGGTTCAGTTTACCTTTAGATTCTAATCCAGCAGGGTCCCACAACGCAAGAACCCCTGAATTTTCAGGACTACACGTTTCTCTGAGCTTTTCCAGGCCTCCTCCTCTACTGCTGCTTCATGACAAAATTCAAGGTGGACAGAATTATCAGGCGTAATGACTTGTTTTGCCTTTGGGGTTCTTGTCAGATTCCCATTCACAAAAGCCCACAATGTCATTCAAAAAATTGGATTAGTTATCCTCATCACTTCAGTCTTTGCATTTATGGCAAGTCCACTTCTCCATCCTATACTGACACCAGGCAAGTGTCCCCAGGGAGGGAAGCTATCACACTCTTGACTCACCTAGGAGAGGTTCATTATCTGTGGAATTTAGTTCACTAGGGCTTTCTTGATTTCACAGATTTTTGCTAGCCCTATTTTTTTTTAAAGCAGGATCCTTTTGTTTCCAGATTTTTTTTATTCTTACCAGGGAATCAAAGGTTTTCTGTGTCCTCCTATAACCTAACTAGAAGCAAAAATATCAGGGCATTTCCAATGTAGGTGAAACTGTTTTATTTATAGAAAAGACAGTCTCATGGAAGATGTCCAGCCTGACCCCCTCCTTTGTCAAGTACACTTGATCAAGGTAGAGGAAAAATCTCCGAATTCTCCTCCATCTCAGTTTAGGAGAAATGACATTAATTTATGGAAGAAGAGGGCCTAGTTATTTTTACAAAAAAAAAAAAAAAAGTATTTCATTCTGCAATTAGAAATAAGACTACAAATGCAAACACCCCAGACAGAATTTGTTTACTTAACTCTGAAAGGCTAAGATTAGATCATTCTATAATCAAAGAGAGCAAGTACAGGGAGAATCAGGAAAGAAAGCAGCTCATTATGGCTCATAACCAAACTGTGGGAAGATGAAATGGTGTAGAAAAGGAATACTGGAGGTCTGTGTGTTCATTCACTGTTCCTAACATTATAGTTGATTCTGTAATTTTCAACAATAGGTCAATAAAAGCTGTGCAAAAAAGACATTTGGGGCAGTATGTATCACAAATGTATATTCACAATGATGTTGCTTATTACTGTGATAGGGAAAATAAATCTTGGCCTTATTTCAAACCTAGAAATAGCTTCCTCATAGACTGGATCCTCAACTCTTCCTCATAACACATAATCTTGTGGGTGGATTAACTTCCTTATGTGTATTCCTTTATTTCTTTTTACTTCCTAGTATTCATTTCCATGCTAGAGTAACACCCAATAGCCTCAGTTTCTGCTAACAACTACTATTAACAACTTCTTTTTCTTGATGCTTGAAATCCATTAAGCATCATCTGGGAAGGCCTGCTGGGAACAGAACAAAATGGTCAAATAAACCAAAGAGAATTTTGGTTCTCTAAAATACTCTAAAGGAACAATTGATTTTGACCATGTGCAGCAATATGTTATACCAAGTAGGTGTACTTTTCCTCCCATCTTACAAAAGACCTCTCTCGGGGCACCTGGGTGGCTCAGCCGGTTAAGCGTCTGCCTTCGGCTCATGTCATGATCCCAATGTCCTGGGATCCAGCCCCTCATCAGTCTGCCTGCTCAGCGGGGAGTCTGCTTCTCCTTCTCCCCACGCCCCCCGCCCCCGCTCATGTGCACGCGCTCTCTCTCAAATAAAATCTTAAAAAAAAAAGAGACCTCGCTCTCAATATATCTCTCCAGCTACCAATCTATTTCTCTGCTCCCCTTTACAGCAAAATTCCAAACAAGTTGTCTATATACACTGTCTTCAATTATTTCATCAATTGTTCTTAAACCCACTCCAATCACACTTTTGTCCCCGTCACTTCAATGGAAACTATTCTTCCTAGTTCATCAATGGCCCACATATTGCCAAATTCAATAGATAAATTCTAAATTCACATCTCACTTGACTTGTTTCATTAGGAGCATTGTTCCCACCACTTTACACATTTTCTTCACTTAGTTTCCAAGACATCACATGCTCCTAATTTTGTTATTACACCACTAGTTGTGCCTCAGTCTCCTTTGCTAGTTGCTCCTCTTTAATGCCAACCACTTAACACATTATAGCGACCGACAACACAGATTTTGGTCCTCTTCTCCATATCCACATCATCCTCGATGATCATCCAGTTTCAAGTGTTGAAATCTTATCAACTCTTTAAATAATAAGTACTCAAATGATACCTGTCCTAGTTTGGGTTCTCCCAAAAGCAAAGGCTTAAGTAAGGATTTAAGTACAGGACATTCCCTGTCCAGGAAATGACCTGAGGGAGCAGGAAGAGTAAGGCAGGGACAAAGAAAAAGCCAATATAAGGAATGGTATATTGTCAGAGTCATTCCTAAGGACAACAGGGGCTTATTCTACTTACACTTCTTGAGAAGCACACAGGCAATCTCTCAGAATTGTCTGCTTATAGGATGAGAGACAAGCTGCTCTCCATCTGCTCCTGTTTGCCATGGATTAAGGGTTGCCTCTACGGGACATTAACTTTCACTGGCTACCAGCCTATGCTTGCTTTCTGGTATAGATGGCTTCCCATAGCAGAGAAATCACTGGGGCTTCCTTTCGCTGGGAAGGACATCCTAAGGTGACTCTGCATTGTTATGGTACTGTTTCTTGCACCTACAGTTAAAGTCAGAGGCTAAGCCAAGAGGCTGCACACCAGAACTGCCTGCTAGAGTGAAGGCTAGACCACTCCTATCAACCCCAGACTTGCATATCCAACTCCCTGTTGTATGTCTCCATTTAGTGGAGGAATATAAAGAAAAAAGCAGGAATTAATCATTTAGAAAAGAGAAAGGGTAAAAATGATGAATGAATCCAAGAGGTGGTTCGGGTTTTGGTGGCAGTACAGTTGACTCTTAAACAATACGGGTTCAATCTCCACATATTCAAGTGGATTTGTAAGTGGATTTTTTTTTTATATATAAATACAGTACAGTGCTATAAATGTATTTTCTCTTATGATTTTTTTAAGAAAGATTTTACTTTTTTTTTTAAAGATTTTATTTATTTATCTGACAGAGAGAGAGAGACAGCGAGAGAGGGAACACATGCAGGGGGAGTGGGAGAGGGAGAAGCAGGCTTCCCGCTGAGCAGGGACCCCGATGTGGGACTCGATCCCAGGACCCTGGGATCATGACCTGAGCCGAAGGCAGACGCTTAACGACTGAGCCACCCAGGTGCCCTTCTATTTTTTTTAAGATTTTATTTATTTATTTGAGAGAGAGACAGACAGAGCATGGGCAGGGGGAGAGGGGAGGGGCAGAGGGAGAGGGAGAGGCAGGCTTCCCGCTGAGCAGGGAGCCGGATGCGGGACTCAATCCCAGGACCCTGGGATCATGACCTGAGCCGAAGGCAGATGCTTAACCAACTGAGCCACTCAGACTCCCTCCTTGATTTTCTTAATACCATTTTCTCTTTTCTAGCCTACTTCATTGTAAGGACACAATATGTAATATATATATATATATATATACATATATACACACACAAAATATTTGTTAATCAACTATTTATGTTATCAGTAATGCTTCCAGTCAACAGTAGGCTATTAGTAGTTAAGTTCTGGGGGATTCAAAAGTTATACTTCAATTTTGACTGTGCAGGGGTCAGCACCCCCAAACCCCAGGCTGTTCAAGGAAGGGTCAACTGGAGAAGAATATAAACATTAAGAATAGACAAATTCCCAGCAGGATGCCTGGGTGGTTCAGTTGGTTAAGCATCTGCCTTCGGCTCAGGTCATGATCCCAGGGTCCCGGGATCGAGTCCCACATCGGGCTCCCTGCTCAGCAGGGAGCCTGCTTCTCCCTCTGTCTGCTGCTCCCCCTGCTTCTGCTCTCTCTCTCCCTGACAAATAAATAAATAAATATCTTTAAAAAAAAATAAATAAATGACAATTTCCCAGCAAGTCTAAAGATACAAAACACACCAGTAGGAATCAGAATGGGAATATAATAGCACAGACAAAAATTATTTCTGTATTTTGGAGTAAATGCGGATCTTTATCATATACTGCAAAACAAAAAAAAAGTATTTTAAAAATAAATTACTAAATTCAATATGTAGTGATGTTCTAAATTTTACATGACTTACTATAAAAATATAAATTATAAAATGGTTTCAGGAAATAGAAAATCATGGATGAAACTTAAGGGTTTATCAATAAGTCACTACTCTAAGAGACACTAAGCACCTAAACACTCGCAAACTTAAAAGGAATGGAATATGATCACGAGATTCAGGGCTAATAGGAAATATGAAAAAGTTCTCAATTCGTATTACAAATTCAATAGAATTCTTATACAACACCTATCAAAGTTAGGATACTGCATCAATATGCCATTTATACTCAAGAATACTTCAAAAAATCCTAAATTATATAGAAGAAACTCAAATACAGTAAGACTAAACATGACTACGGAAAATTAATTCTAGGAATGACAAGAGAATAAATCTATTAACAGTACATCACACACACAGATGAAAAGGGGGTAAAATGGATCTTCTTGACAATGCCAAAAGGGAATCTAAAAAAAGATAACATTCATTCTTGACAAAAATCCTAGTAAACTAGAAACAGAATAATTCCTCAATAAAAAACCAAACATCTGTGTCACGTTCATGAAAATAAAATAAATACTAAAAACATTAACATTAAAATTTAAAAGAAGGGGCACCTGGGTGGCTCAGATGGTTAAGCATCTGCCTTCAGGGAGCCTGGGTGGCTCAGTCATTAAGTGTCTGCCTTCAGCTCAGGTCACGATCCCAGGGTCCTGGGATCGAGCCCCACATCGGGCTCCCTACTCAGCGGGGAGCCTGCTTCTCCCTCTCCCACTCCACCTGCTTGTGTTCCCTCTCTCCTGTCTCTCTCTCTCTGTCAAATAAATAAATAAAATCTTTAATAAAAAAGCATGTGCCCTCAGGTCAGGTCATGATCCTAGGGTCCTGGGATCGAGCCCCGCATTGGGCTCCCTGCTCAGCGGGGAGTCTGCTTCTCTCTCTCCCTCTGCCTGCAGCTCCCCCTGCTTGTGCTCTCTCTCTCTTGCTCACTCTCTCTCAAATAAATAAAATCTTAAAAATAAAATAAAATTTAAAAGAATATCAACCCTATCAAGCATATGAAAAAGACAACCCACAGAATGAGAGAAAATCTGATAAGGGAATTTTATCCAGGATACATAAAGAACTCTTACAACAATAAAAAAAAACAAACAACAAAACTTAAAAACAGGCAAAGGATTTGAAGAGGCATTCCTCCAAAGATATACTAATGGTCAATAAGCACAAGAAAAGATGCTCAACATTATCAGTCATTAGGGATACACAAATCGAAACCATACTGAAATAAAATTTTATACCCACTAAGGATGACTATAATCAAAAAGGCAATAAAACAAGTGCCAGGGAAGATGTGGAGAAACTGGAACCCTCATATATTGCAGATGGAAATGTAAATTGGTACAGTCACTTTTGAAAAAAAGTTTGGCAGTTCCTCCAAAAAGTTAAACATAGTTACCATATGATCCATCAATTCCACTCATAGGTATGTAACAAAGAGAAGTGAAAACATACCCTCTCTGAAAAACTTGTAACTAAAGTTCATAGCAGCATTATCTATAGTGACCAAAAAGTGGAAACAATTCAATACCCATTAACTAATTAATGGATAAACAAAATGTTGTCTATCCATACAATGGAATATTATTCAGCTATAAAAAGAGATTAACTATTGATACATGATACAACATGGATGAACTTTGGAAACATGATGCTATGGTAAAGAAGCCAGACAGTCAAATCCCTTGCTCAGATGAGGTCTTTTACCTTACTACAGACTTCTCATTCCACCTGCCACTTCAACATGGTAATTACTTCTTTGGTCCTCTATGTGATGTTTTAAATGAAGAGATCTATAAATAAAATATGTTTTTATACAGTGTGTACACTGTCCTAGAAACTGAACCTAACCTGTGGAAACACATGACCTGATTTGAGAATCCTGGACACAAATCCCACTGCTTGAAATTCCATTAGCTATATTTTCTGGACCCTCTAAAATCAACCTCTATTAAAATGCAAATTCACATGGTGAAGACAAGGCCCTAACTTCCTAAGGTGAATTTCCTACTAAGTATATTTTTTCCTGGGTTCAAGAGAAGAAACCACCAGCAAACACCAGAAAAGGGCAGGAAGTGGTAGAACCAAAACAAGAAGCCAGTCTGAATCCTCATTTTTCTGTAAAGCTAATGTGTTTGCTTTGGGGATAACTTAGTTGGGGTATGATTATAAACATCACAAACCTTCCAAAGAAAGAAAACCAGATTACTCTCAACACCCTGTTGCAGAAGATTTATCCGTAAAACTTAAAAATACCACCACTTCATAAAAGTCTTAGAATTCAGATTAATATTTAGGTATAACATCTGTTATTCTATTAAGTCATCCCAAACATCCCTTAGGGCAAAAAATTCATCTATTTTTTTTTAAGTTTTTATTCATTAAAGTAATCACTACACCCAACGTGGGGCTCAAACTCATGACCCTGAGAGATCAAGAGTCACATGCTCCTCTGACTGAACCAGCCAGACACCCCTAAAGACTCATACATTTTCTAAAATCATTTTTTATTGCTCATTACAACACATACCCTCCCCAATGTCCATCACACAGTTACCCCATCCCCTCACCCCTCTCCCCTGCAGCAACCCTGTTTGGTTCCTAAGATTAAGAGTCTCTTATGGTTTGTCTCCCTCTCTGGTTTTGTCTTGTTTCATTTTTTCCTCTCTTCCCCTATGATCCTCTGCCTTGTTTCTTAAATTTCATGTATCAGTGAGATCATATAATTGTCTTTCTCTGATTGACTTACTTTGCTTAGCATAATATCTTCTAGTTCCAACCATGTCGCTGCAAATGGCAAGATTCATCTATTTTTTAAGTAAAATAGCATAATACCCATAGAAAAGAATAAGGGAGAAAATTTTAAGCTTCTTCTACTACTCAAACATTATTTTTTCCTTTTTTTAACCACATCATTTAGTTCCTTATTTATTGAATGCCTTACTACAAAGGTGTTGGGGGAACATAAAATATAATATGTGGTTTTCCAATCTCAAAGGGCTTAGAAATATAATAGGGGATACAAGACAAATTTAGTTTAGAAAGACTAAAGGGCAATAATTAAAAGGGCACACCATTAAGAATCTGCTACAAAGTGAAAAATAAACATTTTATTAAGAGTCTGAATGCCAGAAACTATTTCCTTTGTTGTTATTATGTTATCATGGAGAATGATGTTTTGGGCTTTGAAGAAATCCCAAATGTTAGCAAGAAATCACTGTAATAGAGAATGTACAGTTTAAAACATTATCTTGCTGTAGTGCCAACTTTTATAAACTGTTCCATTTAACCAATATAGAATTAGAAACTTCTAAGTGTTGGTATTCCTAAGATTGTAAGAAATGGCTGTGTCTAAAAGTCAGAATTTAAATTAAGGTACGGGGTGCACCTGGGTGGCTTAGTTGGTTAAATGTCTACCTTCGGCTCAGGTCACGATCTGGGGGTCCTGGGATCAGGCCCCAGATCCGTCTCCCCGCTGAGGGATGAGTTTCTCCCTCTCCCTCTGCCTCCGCCCCCCACTCATGCTCTCTCTAATCTCTCTCTCTCTCTCTCATAAATAAAAATAAAATCTTTAAAAAAATAAAAATTAAAAAAATAAATTAAGGTTTAGGGATTAAGTCTCACTACTTGATGATACAAAATAAAAATGGGCATTTGTTGATAGCGACTCTGTGCCAGATACTCTGTTAAATGCTTACATACATAATCTTATTTCTCAAAATAATCCTGTAAAGTAGGTTCTAACCCTAACCCTAATTTTATCCCCATTTCACAGAGGAGGGACTGATGTTGCTTAATTAGGTTGTATTAGGAAAGTGGTCATAAAGAGTCCCTGAACTCAGCCCTGCTGGCTCACTGTCCCAGATCTTTACCTACTACACATATCCTGCCTATACTTAAGTCCTCCTGGACTTACCTAATTTATAATGTGTGGAAATCAGCCTTCATTTTTCAAACACTACTTTTGAAAGAACTTCTGTTAATTAACAAATTTCTTAAAAATTTTCTGTGGAGGGCGCCTGGGTGGCTCAGTCGTTAAGCGTCTGCCTTCGGCTCAGGTCATGATCCCAGCATCCTGGGATCGAGCCCCAGGTCAGGCTCCCTGCTCCGCGGGAAGCCTGCTTCTTCCTCTCCCGCTCCCCCTGCTTGTGTTCCCTCTCTCGCTGTGTCTCTCTCTGTCAAATAAATAAAATCTTTAAAAAAAAAAAAAAATTTTTTTTTCTGTGGAAAAGTGAAAAAGTATTATTGTTGGAGCAACTAAAAAGTGCATGTTTTGTGCCCAGTTCACTCATATACGTTGAACTCTGACATGCCTCTAAGTTAGGTATTTTATGCATATTTAAATATAAACAAAGTTCACAAGACAAATAAGAAGGAAGTCTTAAGACTCCAAATATATGGGCACCTGGCTGGCTCTGTCAGTAGAGCATGCAACCTGACCTTGGGGTCATGAGCTGAACATAGAGATTACTTAAAAATAAATAAATAAATAACAGCATCCCATGACATCAATGATTTACAATGACTGTTAAGGACAATGTGGGTGTATAAATGGCAAGGACCAACATAATAATAAATTACACTTTCAATGTTCCTGTTGAGAAAACTCCTACATGCCTATGGACTTGGGAGTCTTTTGCAATAAAATACCATGGCCTTTGGGTGGGAACCATTCTAAAATTTCAATACAAATGTTCTATGTCAAAATGGATGAGAGGAAAAAATTACATTGCTGACACCTTTAGAATAACTTCTAGGGGGCACCTAGGTGGCTCTGAGTCAGTTAAGCATCTGATTCTTGGTTTCAGGTCATGAGATTGAGCCAGGCTCCTGGGCTCCTTGGAGCTCAGTGTGGACTTGGCTTGAGATCTGCTCCCTCTCCTTCCCCCTCTGCCACACCTCCCCTCGTGCGCACTCTAATAAATACATAAAAATCTTTATAAAAATAAATAAAAATGGGCTGAAGACCTTAATATTCACCTCACCAAAGAGGGCATACAGATGGCAAATAAGCACATGAAAAGGTGTTCCACATCATATGTTATTAGGGAAGTTCAAATTAAAACAATGAGATACGATTGCAAACTATTAGAATGGCCAAAATCTGGAACATTGACAATACCAAATGCTACTGAGGATGTGAAACTCTCATTCAGTGCTGGTGGGAATGCAAAACTTTCACAGACAATTTAGAAGACAGTTTCGTGGTTTTTTAAAAAACTAAACATAATCTTACAATATGATCCAGCAATTGTGCTCCTTGGTATTTGCTCAAAGGACCTGGAAGCTTATGACCATAGAAAAACCTGCATACTGTTTTATTCACAACTGTTATTACTTGGAAGCAAATAAGATGTCCTTCCATAGGTGAATGGATAAAATGGTACATTCAGTAAACGGATTATACTGCACCAAGAAGAAATGAGCTATTAAGCCATGAAGAAACATGGAAGAACTATAAATGCATATTGCAAAGTAAAAGGAGCCATTCTGAAAAGTCTACATACATACATATATACAAAAGTCCAACTATATGACATGCTGGAAAAAGCAAAACGATGCATCAAAACTTTCCAGGAGTTGGACTAGTGGATGAAGAGGAAGAAATACAGAGGATTTTTAGGGCACTAAAACTGCCCAGTATAATACTCTAATGATGGACACATGTCATCATACATTTGTTCAAAGTCACAGAATGTATGACACCAAGAATGAACCCTAAAGTAAACGATGGACTTTGGGTAATAATTACACATCAGTGTAGGTTCATTAATGGTAACAAATGCACCACTCTGGTGGGGAATGCTGATAACCATGCCTGTGTGGAAACAAAGGGTATATGGGGAAATCTCTGGACCTGATGCTCCATTTTGCTGTCAACCTAAAAAACTGCTCTGAAAAATTAACTCTATTTTTAAAAAGGATAACTAGTCCTGACACTTATTATGAAAAAAGGAATAGGTGTACCTTAGCTGGGAGAATTACAATTTCTGTCAGTGACATTCATACTCCATCCAACATGCAACCATTCAGTGTTAAATAATACCTCACTCTAAAGTCACCTCTTTCAATTAGCTGAAAAGTTTTTCTTTGTATTTTTAAAGCCAACTCAGTCAAGCAAACTGGGACACCATGCGGATCAAAATTTGACATTTCCTGGGACTATGAGGATTTTTTAATAGCAGACATGTGACTGGCTATACTACTGGAAATCTTGAAAACCTCCTAAGCTAAAATCATCTGTATCATATTCTTAGTGTTTTAGTGGTCTCAGTAAAGCATTTGCATTGGGTGACAGGAGCAGATGTAAACTTGCCTCCTGAGGAAACTACAAGCTTTATAATGGCAAGAACACCTTGTAGAGAAGGAATGGCTTTCTCTCAGACATAAATACTTCTCAACTTTCATAATATGAAAATAAACCATTTCCTCAACTGATTTCCAGTCCACCAATAAGCAAAATAGAATTGTGATATGTCATTCCTTCGTTAGAAAACAAAATCCTGAAATAGTCTGCTATCCAGCTAGCAAAAGTCCAAATTAGAACAATGGTGGATAGAGGGGTATAAAAAATATCCATCCACATCTATTTTACCCTTAAATCAAGTTAGAGTACCAAAAAAAAAAAAAACTATTATTTTGAATTATATTATCTTATCCTTGTATATAATCCATCTTCACTGAGCTTTTTATATTTATACCCTTCTCTTATTAAAAAAAAATCATTATTTTTAAAAAAATCTGAAAAAAAAAATCATTATGAAAAAGAGCCTGAGAGCTATAGAATGAGCTATTGAATTGTTGTCAACAATATTGTCTATTCATTACTAAATAGCTCTTACATAAGGGAATTCAGATTTTAGAAATCATTTAGAATTGCAAGGAAAATCTTTTGTCTCCTCTGCAGAACTTGTGATACATTTCTTTATTTAGGGTAATGAGAACCTTGGCTCCCAGGAAGCTTAGCTAAATCTGGTCTACCACAGCAATCATGCTAAATTACTTAAAAACTATTTATTTCCTTATATTCATTTCCTTGGATGTGATTTTTCTATTTCTATTAACTACAGTATTTACATCCTGTTAAAAGTAACTTCAAATCTTATATTTACGAAGAACTATTAAAAATAATGTCAAATTGAACACACAAAAAGATCTTATTTAAGTAACTCTATCATATAGTAAAAGAATAAAAGAAAAACTGATTTTTTTCTTTTTAAAAAGGCTGCCCTTTTATTACCTGAAAAGATCTCCAATCAGGGGCGCCTGGCTGGCTCAGCGGGTAGAGCATGCATCTCTTGAGCTCAGGGTTGTAAGTTTAAGCCCCACGTTGAGTATAGAGAATACTTAAAATAAAAAAATCTATAATGATCACCAAACAAAAAATGCTAGAAAGTGACATAGCAAACTAACTGCTTAAGTAAAGAGACTAAAGAGAACAGTGGGACCCTGACAAAAGAATCCCTATATACCTCAGTTTCTTCATTTACCAAAATACAGGTAGGGCTACTTACAGACGAGGAATATAATTAAGAAAGACTTAATAGATTTATTTGTTCTTTGTCCTCTCCCCTGAGCCTAGGACAGTTCTTAGTACAAGGCAGGTGCTTAAATGCTGTTAAAGTCTAAAGAGCTATGAGAGGGGCACCTGGGTCGTTCAGTGGTTTAAGCAACCAACTCTTGATTTCAGCTCATGTCATGATCTCAAGGTCGTGGGATCTAGCCCCGCGTCGAGCCCCATGTCAGGCTCCACAGTCAGGGGAGAGTCTGCTTCTCTTCGTGCTCTCTCTCTAAAATAAATAAATATTTTTTTAAAAAAAGGGGATGTATGTCAAATATATAAAATTTATAATTTATATATTGGGGCGCCTGGGTGGCTCAGTTGGTTAAGCGACTGCCTTCAGCTCAGGTCATGATCCTGGAGTCCCGGGATCGAGTCCCGCATCGGGCTTTCTGCTCGGCAGGGAGCCTGCTTCTCCCTCTGACCCTCCCCCCTCTCATGTGCTCTCTCTCTCATTCTCTCTGTCTCAAATAAATAAAATCTTTAAAAAAAAAAAAAATGTATAATTTATATAAAATTTCATCAATCAACTACAGTAGACCTACATAAAACAAAATAATAAAAAGCACAAAGGTTGGCACAATTTTTGTTTCTTCTAAACAAAAAGTATATCATATCATGCACATATACACAAGTTCAAGAAAAGACTAGAAATAAACACAACAAAATATTAATAGTGATTATCTCACAGAGGTGGAAATACATGTGATTTTTATTTACTATTTTAAACCTTTCCTTAAGTTAAAAATGTCTATACACAAATATTCCCAACTGATTTTCAACAAAGATTCAAAGCCATTCAATAGAGTAATAATGTAACCTTTTCAAGAAATAATGCTGGAGCAAGTAGACACCTATAAGTCAAAAAAAGAACCTTGACCTGAATCTCACACCTTATACAAAAATTAACTCAAAATGAATCACAGATTTAACGTAAAATGATAAAACTTTCAGAAAAATACAAAGGAGAAAATTTTCAGGACATACAGATAAGCAAAGAGTCTTAGACTTAACAAAAGCACAACCCATGAAAGAAAGACTGATAAAGTGGACCTCATGAAATTAAAAACATTTGCTTTGCAAAAAAGACCAGGGGCGCCTGGGTGGCTCAGTTGGTTAAGTGTCCAACTCCTGGTTTCATTTGAGATCATGATCCCACAGTCGTGAGATCAGCCTGCATCAGGCTCCATGCTCAGCAGTCTGCTGAGATTCTTTCCCCATCTTCCCTCTCCTTCCCCACTATCCGAGTGTGCACACACGCTCTCACAAATAAATAAAATCTTAAAAGAATGTAAAGACAAGCAACAAAGGGCAGAAAATACATACCAACCACCCATCTGAGAAAGGATCAGTAATTAGAATACATAAGTCTCAAAAACTCAACAGTGAAAAAAAAATCCTATTAAAAAATGGACAAAAGAAATGAGCCGACATTTCACTGAAGAGAATATACAGATGATAAACAAGCACATGAAAGATATTCAATATCATTAGCCATGAGGGAAATACAAACTAAAAATACGATGAGATACCACTACATACCTTTAAGAATGGCTAAAATAAAAAATAGAAAGAAATAGTAACATCACTAAAATGCTGGTGAAGATGGGGAAAAATGGATCTGTCACACACTACTGGTGAGAATGCAAACTGCTACGGCCACTCTGGAAAATACTCTGACAGTTTCTCATATAACTAAACTACACAACACAGCAATTACACTTAAATACTTATCCTAAATAATGAACATTTATCTTCATTCAAGAACCTGTACATAAACATTCATAGAGGTTTATTCATAACAGCCAAAAATGAGAAACAACCTTGATGCCCTTCAACGTGAAATGGTTAAACAAAATGTTAGTATGTCCATACTATGGAATACCACTTAAATGAATGCACTCTTTATCTTTTTTTTTTAAGATTTTATTTATTTATTTGACACAGAGAGACACAGCGAGAGAGGGAACACAAGTAGGGGGAGTGGGAGAGGGAGAAGCAGGCCTCCTGCGGAGCAGGAAGCCCAATGCGGGGTTCGATCCCAGAACCCTGGGATCATGACCTGAGCCGAAGGCAGACGCTTAACGACTGAGCCACCCAGGTGCCCCTAAATGAATGAACTCTTACTACAAGCAACAACTCTGATGAATCTCCAAAAAGTTAGACTGAGTGCAAAAGCCAATCCCAAAAGTTACATACTGTAAGACTCCATTATAACAGTTCTGAAAAGACAAAAATGGAGGGGAAAGGGTTATGGGGAGGAGATGAATATAGTAGTAATAAAAGGACAACACCAGGCACTCTTGTGATGATGGAACTGTTCTGTATCTTGTGGTCAATTTTAATATTCTGATTGTGACCCTGTACTATAGTTCTCCAAGAGGTTGCCTCAAGGGAAAAATGGATAAAAAGTACATAAGGTTTCACTATATTATTTCTTAAAACTGCTTGTGAATCTGCGATTATCTCAAATTAAAGGATTTAATTCCAGAAAGAAGCCTGAAATGAAACATTTATAAAATGGGGGAGAAGAGAATGCTAGCACTTTTACTTCTATTTTAAAAAGAAAAATCTAGTTAGGCCAATCAAAATATCCTCTGACAATTAGAAACAATACAAAACAGTTTATGTATTTAAGTTTTAAATTAAATAGCTAAGCACTTTAAAAGTTATAAATCCAGGGGTGCCTGGGTGGCTCAGTTGGTTAAGCATCTGCCTTCAGCTCAAGTCAGAATCTCAGGTTCCTGGGATCGAGCCCCAAGTTGGGCTCCAAGCCCAGTGGGGAGTCTGCTTCTCCCTCTCCCTCTGCCCCTCCCTACCACTCATATTCTCTCTCTCTCTCTCAAATAAATAAATAAAATCTTTTAAAAAAAGTTACAAATCCAAACTAAAACTCCTAAAAGAAAACACAGGACAAAAGCTCCAGGACATTGGAGTTGGCAATGAGTTTTTGACTGTGACACCAAAGGCAGAAGCAACAAAAGAAAAATTAGATAAACTGGCTTTCACTAAAATTTAAAAATCTGTGTACAACAAGCCACTATCAACAGGGTAAAAAAAAAAAAAAAAAAAAAGCAACCCACAAAATGGGAGAATGTATGTGCAAATCATATGTCTGGCAAGGGATTAATATCCAGAATACAGAGAACTCCTAAATCTGAAGAACAAAACAACCTGATTCAAAAATGAACAAAGGGCTTGAACAGACATTTCTCCAAAATAAGCACATGAAAAGTGCTTCTGGCCAGTAAGCACATGAAAAGATGTTCAGTATCATTTGTCATCAAGGAAAAGCAAATCAAAACTACAATGAGAGGGACAGCTGGCTGGCTCAGTTGGTAGAGAACGTGACTCTTGATCTCAGGGTTGAGTTTGAGCCCCACAGTGGGTGTAGAGATTACTTAAAAACAAAAAACAGCAACAACAAAAAACTACAAGATACCACCTCATACCCATAAGAATGGCTACTATGAAAAACAAAACAAAAACAAAAAACCAGAAAATAAGTGTTGCCAAGGATATGTTGAAATTTGACCCCTTGTGCACTGTTGATGGGAATGTAAAATAATATAGCCACTGTGGAAAACAATGCAGTAGTTCCTCAAAACAAAACAAAACAAACAAAAAAAATTTATCCTATGACCCAGCAATTCTGTTTCTGGGTATATAACCAAAAGATTTAAAAATGGGGTCTCAGAGAGATACACATTTCTATGGCAGCATTATTTACAATAGCAAAAATGTGGAAGCAACCCAAATGTCTGTTGACAGATGAATAGTTAAGAAAAATGTGGTATATACAATAGAATATTCAGCCTTAAAAAGGAAACTGTGACATATGCTACAACATGTACTTTTTTTTTTTTAGATGTTATTTATTTGAGAGAGAGTGAGAGAGAGCATGAGAGGGGAGAGGGTCAGAGGGAAAAGTAGACTCCCTGCTGAGTGGGGAGCCCGATGCGGAACTGGATCCTAGGGACTCCAGGATCATGACCTGAGCCAACGGCAGTCGCTTAACCAACTGAGTCACCCAGGCGCCCCAGTATGGATGAACTTTGAGAACATTATGGTAAGTAAAATAAGCCAGACACAAAAGGACAAACATTGTACAATTCTGTTTTTATGAGGCACTTTAGTCAAAATCATTGAGACAGAAAGTTAATAGCAGTTGCCAGTGGCTGGGAAGAAGAGGGAAGGAAGGGGAAGTTACTGTTTAATGTGTATGGAGTTACAATTATGCCAAATGAAAAGTTCTAAAGATAGACAGTGGTGATTAATGCACAAAAATATGTACTTATTATTGATCTGTACACTTAAAAATAGTTAGATCAGTAAATTTTATGTTATATGTATTTTACCACAATTCAAAAAAAAATTTAAGTTATAATCCAAAGAAGGGAAAACTTAAATACCTGAGGAAGCTTCAGTGGAAACAGTGGTACCTGAGTTGGACTTGATGGATGACAGTGTGTAGAAAGAAGCCAAGTAGGAGTTGTAGAACAATCATTAAAAAATTTAATGATGAGAATACTCCCACTTCCATCTATAATTGTGCCTGTTTCTCAGAAACGAAACAGGTCAATATTTAAATTTTTAGTTTTCCAGACACTGGACATGAATTACCAAATGTTTATAATTTCTTTAAAAATCAGCTTCCAAATATTCAATACCGGTAATTTTACATTCTGCATTACACTATTCCTACATATATGCCAGTAAAAAGTAATTTGATCTTCTCAAGTAATGCAGAGTATTATAAAAGAGAATTCTGAGAATATTCCCAACTCCTCCCTCTCATTCTATATAAGGTTGCTGTCATTAATTTCACTCATCCATAAACTGTCAACAATGAATAAGCTGCTGCTATCATTAGCAACAATGGTGGACACAAGTCCTTACACATTAGTCAAAACCCATACAATGGGGGCACTTGGGTGGCTCAGTCAGTTAAGCATTTGACTTCAGCTCAGGTCATGATCCCAGGGTTCTGGGATCGAGCCCCACATCGGGCTCCCTGCTCTGCAGAGAGTCTGCTTCTCCCTCTCCCTCTGCCCTGCTCCTGGCTCTTGCTCTTTCTCTGTCAAATAAATAAATAAATTTTAAAAATAATAAAAAATAAAACCCACAGAATGTACATCACAAAGAGTAAATCCTAATGTAAACTATGAGTTAATAATGTTAACAATATTGGTTCACCAACTGTAACAAATGTACCAATCAATTAAAGGGGAAACAGGAATGGAACAGAGTAGATGGCAACTCCATACTTCCTTCTTAATTTTTCTGAAACTACTCAAAAAGTAGTGTTTTTTAAAATTTGAGATACAGGGACTACTCAGTCAGTTGGGCCTCTGCCTTCAGCTCAGGTCATGATCTGAGGGTATTGGGATCCAGCCCCATGTCAGGCTCCCTGATTAGTGGCTTCTCCCTCTCCCTCTGCTGCTCTGCCTGCTTGTGTTCTCTCTCAAATAAATAAAATCTTTAAAAAAATTTTTCTTTTAATTTGAGATTACAAACTACATACATACTGTTTTAGGATAAATCTTTCCCTTGGCTCAAATATTGATGTCAACTTTTTTTTTTTGGTAAAACGAGCTGTATTCCAGTTACTTCTAAATTTAAAAATGATCATCTATGACAAACTGGCATCTGCCAAAGGGGGGGGGGTGAGTTTATCAGTCCAAGGTTTCATCATTTGCATGAACCCAGAACTTGTTTTTCTATAATACCTATTAAAATTATTTGGAAAATATTGCTATTCTAGCTTCCAGTTACAAGTATGGTTCGGGGGGCGGGGGGGGGAAGTACAGTTGTGGGGATCTAATGCACAGCATTGTGATAGATTATTGTTAATACAGTATTACATACATGAAAATTGCTAAGAAAAAATTATGTGCTGTGATGAAAGTGTCAGCTAACAGTGGAAGCAATCAAATCAACACACTGTACACTATAAACTTACAAAATGTTATATGTCAATGATATTTCAATAAAGCTGGGGAGGGGTGAAAATTAAAAGGCAAAAAATAAACATCTGGCACAAAAAACAGTGCTATTCTAATTTTTAAGATTTTATTTATTTGTCAGAGAGAGAGAGAGAGCGCGCATGCGCATGTACAAGCAGGGGGAGCAGCAGGCAGAGGGAGAAGCAGGCTCCCTGCTGAGCAGGGAGCCCGATGTGGGACTCGATCCCAGGACCCTGGGACCATGACCTGAGCCGAAGGCAGATGCTTAACCAACTGAGCCACCCAGGCATCCCAAACAGTGCTATTCTAAAGAAAATGTATACTTCCAAAAATACCTAGGAAAGTGTTGGTATAAGAGAAAAACCAACATCTGAAATTAATGATGTACTATATGCTAGCTAACTGAATTTAAATTAAAAAAAAAAAGATGGGTGGCTCAGTCGTTGAGCGTCTGCCTTCGGCTCAGGTCATGATCCCAGGGTCCTGGGATGGAACCCCACATCGGGCTCTCTGCTCAGCGGGAAGTCTGCTTCTCCCTCTCCCATTCCCCCTGCTTGTGTTCCCTTTCTCACTGTGTCTCTGTCAAATAAATAATATCTTTTAATTAATTAATTAATTAATTTTAAAAAAAAGAGAAAAACCGATGCAGTCAGGAAAACAGCATTTATTTTTCAAACCTCATTTACATCACTAACAAACTAAATGACCTCTAGGATTTTACTTTCTCATCTGGGCCAATAGTTTCCTTTTCTGCTAATTAAAAAAAAAAAAAAGGTGGTTATCTAGACTAGACTATTTTCTAAGTCACTTTCAGGGATAAAATCCATTGAATATGAGAAAAATATCAGCATTCTGGGGAACATATCTTTCATTCACACCCAAATTATCTATGAATTATATGACTAGGAAGGATAAGGTCAAGAGCAGTGAAACATGTAAACTGACAAAAACGGTTATTACGTAAATAAACTATGTACGTAGAGAATTTACTATTATAATCAAAGGACCAAAATAACTGCCATTTAATGGTATACATAATTATTACTATGCATCATACTAAGTACTAAGCAAATTCAAGGAAAATGTTTGTAATTAGAATTATTTTTTTTCTTGTTAAGAAACAAGAAGGTTCATGAAGCCATTCAAATATTACTTGAAAACACCTTCAAGAGGCAATTAAGGGGCAGAACTATAGAAGATACCAATTTCTACTTATATCAACCCAAGGATTTTTACTTTTCTAACAAATAGCACTCAGTTTAGCAAATAATATTTTTTCCTTCCCATTCCCACAGCCAAACAATGCTAAAGAAAGCAAATACAGTGTGATTAAATAGAAAGTCCTGAGCAGCAATAAAAATTACCTATCCCATTAATGAAGATTAAATTAATCATGTTGTTACCCTGACAGAGGTGATGGTCTCAAACAATGTAAGGAAACTGAGGAAAGAATTTTGCAGTTAACAGAGAACAAACTAATAGTTACCAGAAGGGAGGTGGGTGGGGGGATGGGTGAAATAGGTGATGGGGATTAAGGAGTACACTTGTGATGAGCACAGGGTAATATATGGAAGTGTTGAATCTCTATATTGTACACCTAAAACTAATAGTACACTGTATGTTAACTAACTGGTATTTAAATAAAAACTTCAAAAAATTTTGTAGTTAAAAAGATGGGTTATTAATTACTTGTTCATATGCACACTAACAAATGTTAGAATATACAATATATTTGATTCAATTAAAAAAAGTACTTTGACTAGTGCAACAAATTATATACCTAGATCTAAGCACATGACTAGAAAAATCTATTAGAATTTTTTCAAGTCTTCAGAATACAGTAGGTGATACATATGAAAAATCAATCTCCTTCCTCTATTAAATATCCAGATAAGAATACAATTAATGAAACAGCCTCATTCACAACAGCAATAGCTCTCACCCTCCCTCCATTAACTTTGTGGAAATAAACACAGCAAAAAATATACACATTTCTTTATAATTACAAGAAATATGCATACTAGGGGCACCTGGGTGGCTCAGTCGGTTAAGTGTCCTGCCTTCAGCTCAGATCATGATCCCAGGACCCTGGGATCAAGCCCCGCATTGGGCTCCCTGCTTCTCCCTCTCCCTCTTCCTCTGCCTGCCGCTCCCCTTACTTGTGCTCTCTGTCAAATAAATAAATAAAATCTTTAAAAAAAAAATGCATACTAATAAGAAACATGGATATGACAAGAAAATCATAAACGCCACTGAAAGGCATAACTATTAAATAAATGGAAAACTTACCTTCCTATAAAGACATATGCTATTTTAGAAGTATCAATTACTTCCTAAGTTAATCTATGAACTCAAAGCACTCTCAATCAACACACCACACACTTGCTCTTAGCCAAAAGGCTGAAAAGCTATTCTCAATCAACACACCAACAAGCATTCAGAACTTACTAAAAATGACTCAAGTCTATCTGGAAAATTATTTTTAAAGTACAGTGATAGGCATGCCTGAGTAGCTCAGTCGGCTAAGCATCTGACTCTTGATTTTGGCTCAGGTCATGATCTTAGGGTGGTTAGGTCAAGCCCCAGGTTGGGCTCCATGTTCAGCTTGGTGTCTTCTGGGCTGTCTTCTTCCCTCTCCCCCTGCCCCTCCCCCCTGCATGCATGTGCATGCACGCTCTCTCTCCCCCAAATAAATAAATACATCTTTAAAAACAAAAATAGGGGGGGCCTGGGTGGCTCATTCGTTAAGCATCTGCCTTCAGCTCAGGTCATGATCCCAGGGTCCTGGGATTGAGCCCCACATTGGGCTCCCTGATCCATGGGAAGTCTGCTTTTCCCTCTCCCACTCTCCCTGCTTGTGTTCCTTCTCTTGCTGTGTCTCTCTGTCAAATAAATAAAATCTTTAAAAAAAAAAAACAAAAAAAAACAAAAATAGGGTGATAAGCCAAAACTTTCAGGTATTAAGCATACTATAATGAAGAAAGAAAAAAAAAAAAATCAAGACAGCATAGTATTATCATACCAAAAAACAAAAATCTTGATATTAAGTATATTTGGGAATTTACTATTGATAAAGATAAAATTTTATAGGTAAAAAGATGATTTACCCAACAAATGGTGATACAACTAGATAGAAATATTGTAAGAATAAATCCAGATGATTATTTCACTCCTTAAGCCAAAAACTTAGGTTATTATATTTATAATCTTGGCACAAATCCTTTCCAAGAATATCATTAAACGCAAAAATGCATAAAGATTAATTTGACTATATCAAAATTTAAACTTCTATATAACCAAACAGCATATAAGCAACAAACCAATTAAATCCATGTGAAACACAAAAGGCACACAAAAACATAGTATTCCTTAAAGAATTCTTACAATGAACTTGCCAATGTCACAGTTAGTAAGCAGCAGATTTAAATCTAGGCAATCTGACTCCAAAGCTTATGTTCTTACCTCTTATACTTTACTACCTGTCTCAGATTTGCGCAAGTATTTTAAGACAGCTAATATCCAATTTGTTCAAGAATGCACTTAGAAAGGTACTCTTACATACTACTTGTGGAAGTATAAATTGATACAAAATCTTCAGAGGGAATTTGCTTCTATCAATCAATTTGAATTACATACATAGCAAAAGCACTTTGGGTATTTATCCAACAGAAAAAAATCATATAAAAGTGCAAACATTTATGTGCAAAGAGTAGAGAATAAACATATATTCTGTACAGTACTGTATGTATAACAACCATAATGCTGATTAACACATATACATACCTACTAGATCTCCATATATATAATTGAAATATATCTCCCATTTATATTTAAAAATACTTACACGTGTATATCCATGCACAGTGAAATGATGGAATACACACTGAAGTGTTCATAAAAATACACACCACACTGATAAGAATATCTCTGGGAAATGGGATTATGGAAATTTTCATTTGCTATATATTTCTGTATTTGAATTTTTATAATCAGAAAAAAAAAATTAATGTAATTGTTTTAGCCCTTTACCTACCAAAGCCTCTCACTGCTTGTACTTTATCCAGTCTTTCTCACCTACCCTAAAATAACTCAGTCCATACATACGTAAAAGAAAGAACTGATAGAAGTAGTGCTGGAATCAGTAACTAAGGCCAGGAAGAAGACTCCCAAGGTTTCTGGCTTGGGATGGTTTTCACAAGAACAGACAAGACACTATGTTGATATCAAGTATCTCTGACAAATCAAAGTGTATCTACTATATACAGTCTCTGTTATTCTGCAGTTGGTCCCAGGATAATTAAAATCTTTTGAAGTCCCCAGAGATTAACAGGGCACCCAAAGAATTCATTTGCTGCTGCCAGGATCCTTATCTTTTCCTAGAAGACTGAAAGCAAATCTTAATTCTAGTCACAAAAGAAATGTCAGTATACTTCTTTTTTTTTTTAAGACTGTATTTATTTATTTGACAGAGATAGAGAAAGCACACAAGTAGGGAGAGCAGCAGGCAGAGGGAGAGGGAGAAGCAGGCTTCCCGCTGAGCAGGGAGCCTGATGTGGGGCTGGATCCCAGGTCCCTGGGATCATGACCTGAGCTGAAGGCAGATGCTTAACGACTGAGCCACCCAGATGCCACGCCAATATACTCTTAAATCACTTCAAAATCTCCAAGGATGGTGAAGTCAAACCAATTCTAGGCTAAGTGATAGCCTTGGCAGGGAGATTATAGGTTTCTTACACTGGTCCTAATACAATTGAAACAATCTCATCCCCATCCATCCAATCCAGACTCTAGATTTAGTCTAAGGTTTGAAATTCCAAGGACATCATTATCAGAAAGATAGATACATATGCCAAACTTTGGAATCATATAAACAATATAACTTCAATGTGGAAAACACAGTTACATCAAAATTACTGCACTCAACTAAAATTGAGCTCCAACATTACCTCCACAAGGATGCATCCAATGTAGATAATTCTTTCCATCCACCTTTCACATAGTAACCTGGGATTACTAAGGAATGAAATATTTCACCTAAATGTATTGTACCAAATACTACATTTTAGAATTGTATCCCTTTAGAAATACTTTGAAAATTAATTTGACTACAGGGACTTGACTTCTGTCTGAAAATGTCTGTCTGAACAAATGTTTACCTCATCTCCCTCACCAAAAAAAGTACAGAAACAAAACTAATTCTCACTGTCAGAGATAAATTACAACTATGGAAAGGGAAAATATGAGAATAAACCCTGTGGTACTGAATTAAAATCAGATGTATCACTGAGAAACCATTCTATATTTACTGAAATATACTCATAAATGTGAACGTGTACATGTGTGCAAATAAAAGTATCCCCTAGCTTTATGCAGTTAAGAAGTCCTGGGAGCATCAATACCCCAAGAGCAACAAAGACAAGAAGGGCCCAGATCTTGGCTTCTAAGTACCATTTTCCACTAAAAATTACAAGAGCAAGTTTAATGGTAACTCTAGAACACCATATTGTGCTGGATACAAGAAGTGCTCAAGGAGGGGGCGCCTGGGTGGCTCAGTCGGTTAAGCGGCTGCCTTCGGCTCAGGTCATGATCCCAGGGTCCTGGGATCGAGCCCTGCATCAGGCTCCCTGCTCGGCGGAGAGCCTGGTTCTCCCTCCCCCTCTGTCTGCCGCTCTGCCTACTTGTGCTCTCTATCTCTGTTAAATAAATAAATAAATAATCTTTAAAAAAAAAAAAAGAAGTGCTCAAGGAGGAAGAACTGTATCAAAAAGAAAAAAGAAATTAAGCCAGCTAGAAGGGGTTCTCACTAGCTGAATCCAGAACAATTGATAATGAGTATCAAAACAAATGATAATGGATTATAACCCAGTGAATGTAATTATGGTGATGTAAATAAATGAGTAAGTTAAAAATAAAGAACAAAATGTTTACATAATTCCAAAGTACCTACCCCAAAATATTTATTGATTACAAGTGAGGAAAGAATACCTTGACATAGGAGATATCTGGTAGTTACAACCATAATTGCATAATCGATGACTACCATCAATAATGAGACAACCAGGGCGCCTGGGTGGCTCAGTCAGTTAAGCGACTGCCTTCGGCTCAGGTCATGATCCTGGAGTCCCGGGATCGAGTCCCGCATCGGGCTCCCTGCTCGGCGGGGAGTCTGCTTCTCCCTCTGACCCTCCACCCTCTCATGTGCTTGCTCTCTCTCATTCTCTCTCTCAAATAAATAAATAAAATCTTTAAAAAAAAAAAAAAAAAAATGAGACAACTGAAATTGCCTACGACCTGGTAAGAGGCAATAAGAAGAATGCAGCATCACTTCCATGATAACCCTGCCAAAGATCTAATCATAAAATTATAAATCTAATCATGAAAAACCTAATCAAAGATCTAATCATAACAACGTCATGGAAATACAATTAAGGGATATTCTACAAAATAACTAGATCTATAATCTTCAAAAGGGTCAGGTCCTTGAAAGTAAACACAGAAACTGGTCCAGATTAAAAGAGACTAAAAGACATGACAACTAAATGTAATGCAAGATTGTCATGTGGATCTTTTTGCTCTAAAAGACGTGGGGGTCACTGGTAAGATTTAGGTGTTGGTAATGTATTCTTTGTTAACGTCCTAATTTTGACAGTTATGATGTCATTACATAGGATAATGTCCCTGTTTGTAGGAAATAAACATTGAAGTATTGGGGGGTAATGGAGTATCAATCAGGTAGGCAACATACCGTCATATATGTCAGGGACAAAAGAGTTTTTTGTACTATGCTTTCAACTTTTCTGTATATTTGTCATTATTCTAAACTTTTAAATATGAAGGAAAAATTACAAAAAATATATAGCAGTACCAGAGAGGAGTATATCTACAGATAACAACACAGAATGGAATTTGTTGAGAATCCAAAGTGAATGGGGGGAAGGGAGGGGATGACAACAAAACACAACACATCTGAGGAACCAACTATACAAAACAATCAAAGTGGGATCTCCAAAAAGAGTAAGTTTTCTTAGCAAGAAGAATTGGGAGAAGCATGTCCTGGGCAGTCATCCAGGTAATAAAACCATAGAAGACAGCTGCACGGTTAAGGCCTCCAGCAAGCACTCTGTACTGTGGGATTTCTGACACTTGGGCAGTATAACTGTGAAAATAGGGAAATACTATCCCCTGAGGGACAGGAAACACGTGTAAGAGGACAGGCTATCCACATACCCTAAAGGAAAAAGCCATTAGCTAACTAAATATACGAAAGCCAGAAGAACAGGGATTCACATGGGCTGGGAGAATACCATGAAATGACCAATACCATAAAATCTGGACCATAATACAAAGCTTTAACCACAATGAAAAATCTAACATTTGAGGAAAACCTAGAAGCATGATGGATATACCAAATACAATAAGATCAAATCTCCTATACTGCTAACGGAGGAAACAGAGAACAATGTAAAAGTTTTGTCTCAGAGATTCAACAGGTTACAGTAAATCAAAAATACAACTAAAAATTAAAAATCAACTCCTATGGGATGCCTGGGTGGCTCAGCTGGTTAAGCATCTGACTCTTGATTCCAGCTCAGGTCATGATCTCAGGATTGTGAGATCAAGCCCCCCATCCTGGCTCTGCACTGAGTGTGGAACCTGCTTAAGATTCTCTCTCCCTCTTCCTCTGTACCCACCCCCTGCCACTGCACACGTGCTCTCGATCCCTCTCTCTCAAAAAAAAAAAAAAAAAAAAAAAACCCCCAAAAAAAACCAAAAAACCCCAAAAAAAGACCCCTCTCCCTCAAAAAAAAAAAAAAAAAAAATCAACTCCCATGAAAAAGCAAGAATTCCCAGAAACACTATCCTCTCCCTACTAAATAAATTAAAAAGAAGTGAAGACCAAATTGGTGAACTAAAATATCAAGCCTCAGGATTCTTCCAGAATGTAATACCAGGGGAGGGAGAGAGAGAGAGAGAGACACACACACACACACACACACACACGCAAGCGCGCACGTGCAAAATCAAAGGAAGTAATGAAAGCTCCATAAATCCCAACATCCACCTAAGTTTTCAAAGTGCAAAGTGCACTCCTTGGGCCTTAGAATTCCTCAGACACTTTGAAAGAGTCTTCAAGATCAAAACTATTTTCACAATTATACTGAAACATCATTTGCCCTTTCCTCTTATATTAACAGCAATGGTGCAAAAATAGGGCGGGTAAAACTGCTAGCACCTTAGTGCAAAAGCACTGGCATCAAGCTATATGAGCACGACTGCATATTCCCAGGTTTCTTTTTTTTTTTTCCCCTGAAGTTTTTATTTAAGTTCCAGCTAGTTAACATACAGTGCATTATTAGTTTCAGGTGTAGAATTCAGTGATTCATCACTTACAACATCCAGTGCTCATCACAAGTGCCCTCCTTAATACCCATTACCTGTTTAACCCATCCCCTGCCCACCTCCCCTCCAGTAACCATTAGTTTGTTCTCCATAATTAATTCCCAGATTTCTTTCTAAATGCCATGTTCACTTAGTATCTTTAATAAAGCAGTAAAAAAATAGTTTTATTAAATGTCAACTCCTTAATACATGACTTTTTAACATTTTATGTGAAGGAATGGCAATGCTGAGGAGAAGCACTTGTGTAAATACTTCAAATTACGAGCTAAACACGATTTTGACCTAAAAGAACAGATGACAAACTATGTATGCTTGTAGACTTAGGAATCTGGCAGACATTTTCTCAAAAAATAAACCAAGTACGCCTGCAACTTCAAGGGAAAAACACTAACAGTATTTGTTACCAGTGATTAATATTCAAACTTCCAAGTGAAAATTTAGAAATGTGGATAATGTTTACCTGCCACCCTGAATTTGATTGACAGCTTCACAATATTAAAAACTTTTTTGTTGAAATTAGTGGTGATATTAACAATTTTTTCTTTTGTTTGCTACTACCTAACAAAATGCACCAAATTCTGGAAAATATATTAACTCAGTGAACCAGTATTTCTCTAACAACCATTACATGATGTCAAAAACCATGAACATGTAAAAGATTCAAAGTGCAAGATAAACTAATGGATTTTCAGGTAAGAAGAATGAAAAATTCACTGATACAGTGTGAGATTTGACATTGCAGCTATTTAAGAAATTCTGGTGTGGCGACACCTGGGTGGCTCAGTCAGCTAAGCATCTTCCTTCGGCTCAGGTCATGATCCCAGGGTCCTGGGATTGAGTCCCACATCGGGCTCCCTGCTCAGCAGGGAGCCTGCTTCTCCCTCTGCCTGCAGCTCCCCCTGCTTGTGCTCTCTGACAAATAAAATCTTTATTTAAAAAAAAATTTTTTTTTATCCACAATTATCTAAAAAAAGCAATGAAAATACTCCTTCCTTTTCCAACTATGTATCTGTATAATCTTGGATTTTCTTCATATACTTAAACCAAAACAACATACTGGAAGACTGAATATAAAAGTAGATGTGAGAATCAAGCTGTTTCTATTTAACCAGACACATGAAACTTGCAAAATTAACAATGTCCCTCTTTTTGCTAAAGATTTGTTTTGAATTGTTTTGTTACATCAGTGTCATGATAACGTACCATGATTTATGGGTTTATTTATTTATTTCTATAGATTTTATTTATTTGAGAGAGTTGCGCCTGCACACACACAAGCAGGGGAAGGGGCAGAGGGAGAGGGAGAAGCAAGCTCGATCCCAGTCAAGACCTGAGCCAAAAGCAGACGCTTAACTGACTGAGCCACCCAGGCATCCCAGATTTATGGTTTTTTAAACAAATTAATTGATATTTAAGAATTTTTTTTTAAGATTTTATTTATTTATTTGAGAGAGAGAGAATGAGAGAGAGCACATGAGAGGGGGGAGAGTCAGAGGGAGAGGCAGACTCCCTGCCGAGCAGGGAGCCCGATGTGGGACTCGATCCCGGGACTCCAGGATCATGACCTGAGCCGAAGGCAGTCGCTTAACCAACTGAGCCACCCAGGTGCCCGATATTTAAGAATTTCTAATAAGGGAAATAAATATAACCCACATAAAACAAAGCTCTGTGGGGTTCTTTGTAATTTTAAGAGTATAGAGGGATCCTAAGACCAAAAAATTTGGAATCGTTGCTTTAGGTCTAATTATTGTAATTATACTATGCTATAATAGATATAAGCTTGTGTGTTTTAAAAAGCCAAAAGCATAATGAAACA
Organism: Neomonachus schauinslandi; assembly: GCF_002201575.2. NCBI lineage: Eukaryota > Metazoa > Chordata > Mammalia > Carnivora > Phocidae > Neomonachus > Neomonachus schauinslandi. The sequence goes on along the minus strand of NC_058409.1, from coordinate 47,335,692 downwards.
AAAAGGTACAGGGGTTTGTAGAGTCGTAATAAAAAAGTACATAACAACCTGATCTTATCTTAACAGAGGTAATTCTGGGGATATTTAAAAAAAAAGAGTTTAGGAAACAAGTGAAAAATCTATTAGTGAGTATCAGGTTACAATACTGTAACCTGTTTACTCATGTAAACTGAGTGGTAATGCAAAAGGCATATTTACAATTAAATGGGGCAAATAAATTTTTTCTATTCATGTTGTGAATAATTTTTTTAGGTGATGAGCATGGACTGAAAGTTTAGAAAAGAGGGGAAGGGCAACATATAATCAAGAAAGCACAGCTGAACATGGAGAAAATAAAGGAAGTAAATGAAGCAAACTACAAAATAGGAAGCTAAAGAAATTAGAAGACAAAGCCTAATAATAGCTAGATTCCTTTTTTACAATTAGGAAACCTAAGACAGAGGAGAAAGTAAAGGTACATCTGAAAAATGGGTGTAGTATGGTTCAAGAGTTAGTGATGAGAGGCACCAAGAAAAACAAAAAAATGTGTAGTCAATCAAAAAAAACTTGGAGGCAGAAGTGCTGAGCTCTTTCCTTACAAAATTCAGAAGTATGTACTGTAAAGCATAATTCACATATTCATTTCTATGGCAAGAGCAAAAAGCCTGCATGCAAAAACTGAATAATCTATTTTGACCAGCAAAGCATAAGTACAATTTATGTTGTCAAGCAAAGAAAAGATAACGACCTCTTTAGAATTTACAACACAGGTGTCCCCCCCCCCCCCCCCAACCCCCCCTCCCCCCAAAAAAAAAAAAAAAGGCATTTAATAGGGAAATGGGCAAGGGAAAGAGTCAAAAAAAAAAAATGCAAGCAACAAAGTGTGTTTAAAAAGAATCTAGCTAAGCAGCACTCACAAAAGAGAATTACTTTGCTATCCAGCATCACTAAAATTCTGCATAAATCCAAATACTTTATAAACACTGCCACAATCTATTCCTAGCCGAAACAGCTTTAAGTCTAAATTATGTTATCTATAAGCAATTATTTAAAATAAATGCTGAAAGATGCACCTAATTTTCTGAAATTTTTAAGTGTTTCTTAAAGTAAGATATTGTTTATCAAAATCTCTAAAAGAAGTGAATTTAGAGATTTACCAATGATATACGTAAAATGTCTCTAACTACAGTTACCGCTTCATTAACAAACAGCATGCAATAAAAATTTGGTTTCCATTATTTGAACCACTGTGAGCTTTTCAGACATGAAAAGTTCGCAAAAGCCTGATCTGAAACAACAGGCGGACTTCATAATATAATATTTGAATTGATTAGTTGAAGGATTAAGTTTATCACTATTGAAAACTCCTAAGTACCCTTCATAAATAGTGCCATTAAATATGTATTTTGTGCAGTGTAAACAAAAGCTTTGGAAGTACTTTAGATTTACCAATTTAATCTAAGAAAACCCATACAATACTAAGTATAGAGGAAGAATACTAAGAAGAATATCCAAAATGTAAAGCCACTTGAATATTTCAACTGATTACCATCTTTCTTTAACCTCTTTTCAAACCCCGTAGTCACCTTTTAAACAAGGCTTGAAAATATGTATAGTTTGACAATAGTAATAAGCCTAAAATTCATTAAGTTAATTCAGTACTGAAGTAACAAAATTTTAAGTAAACCACAAAGTAAATTTTGCCTTGATGATACAAAAGGAATCAAAGGTTCTACAAAGGTGCACGTTTCACATTTTTAAAGTGTGCTGTCTGCATCTAAACTACTACAGATGCTAAAAGTAAAAAAATCAAGAACTTTATTTAAAAACGGATTTAAGCAGTCATTTTCAAGTGCTACAATACTTTTCACTTGTAAAATTTACTATGCAGAGAAACATCTTCACAGACTGGTAATTCTCTATAAAAGACTTGCTCTATTAAGGCTCTGTTGCTCTGAGGCCAAGTATAAGCCATATAAGGAAACTGAAGTTCAATGCCATTTATTTTGTTCTGCTCTTTCCGATGCCCAAGAATAACCTCTTTCGTTGCTTAATATTACATCCCCAAATCATAAAGCAGATCACTTATACACTTTAAATTCCTTCATAAAGCTATTTTGACTTAACAGGAATGACTTGATGGCTCACAATCTTACCAACACAAATAAATAAATAAATTTTTAAAAAGGATCTCCAGAGACTACACTCTGAGGGGAAAAAATCAAAACAACATATAGTAATATTTAAAAGACTCCCATTTTGAAATGTACTTAACATCATAACAAGCTGTGAAATAAACTGATCCTGCTCTTCAAAAGCTATCTTTTCTTTGAACTAAAGAATGTCAACTATTTTTCATGGGGTAGCATGAGCAAACTAAATATTAATTTAAGATACACCTACCAACAGGATGCCATACTTATTTAATATTTATTCCAAAGCACGGTATTATGTTTCACCTCCTTTACCACAGAAATAGTGACGAAAAAAAATTAAGACACACTAAAATACCAATAAAAAAGCCCTTTGTGTTTGTTGTGAACTAGTTTTTTCTTTAAGGACTACTGATTGGTTCAAAAGTGTTTATAACTCTGACTGGCGGAATGTCTCCCATGCTTCACTAATTCCTGCCACCACTGTAGGTACCTATCACTTACTAGACAGAACCGGCCAAAACATTTGGACCAATACAAAAATGTAAAAAAGTACTATTCTAAAAGAACTGATGTTTATTATAATCAATACGACTTCCATAAAAATCCTTTAAAGCGTTTTACCTCCCTTTCTCTATATATTCTGTTCTTAACTACAGAGAAGTCCTATCAGATCAGAGTACTTACGGGTGTATTTTTGTTTTTGTTTTTTAATTACAACTCTGTTTATCCATAATACTCTCTCCTTCTCCTTCCTAGGTCCACTTACAAGAAAAATTAAGCAGACACTTCCTTTCGATTAATTAACCAAACAAGTATCATAAGATTGTAAACGTCTGAAAGGAGCCATTTACTGAAAAAAATACATCTCCCACCTAAAAAACAAAACCAAAAAATAAGAAGGGCAGTGTTTGTTTCTAAAATCCAACCAAATACGTTTCTAAGGGTTGCAACTAAAAATAACTCTATATACAATTAACGCAAAAGTCAAAAAATCGGTAACCGTATAAACAAATGTGGCAGCCATCTCAACAACAGTAAATCCCTCGCTGCAGCGACCTTTTTTCCAAAACAGAAGTTGCCAGGTTCCGTGACTTAATAAATAAAAAAATATACATTGTATATGTTTTAGGAAACTAAAACTTCTGGACCTAGTGCTGAACAAAGGCACTCTTTCTTCCGATTGCTTAAAACTTTTCGTCTCACCACATTCTTAGAATCTCTTCTAAAGTAACCAGAGTCCAGATGGTAGAAGGGGGGAAAAATCAGTTCCACTATTTAGCAACTGAAATACTATCCACTTCGACACTACAAAAGATTAATTTAGGGCAACTAGGGAAATAGTGAGAAACCCTAAAGGACCCTCTCTTTCCTGGCCCAAAGCTTTGTAACTTCTAGACACACTTTCGGTGAAAATTACCTTTCGGTCGGGCAGTGTCTCAGGGCAGCTTTTTCAAGGCTTCGCCTGACATGATTTCCTTCCCTTCATTAGTCAGTTTGGATCCAGCCGAATTTCTCTCTCCGGTGAGAGCGGATGTGGGGTGGCCTCCCGCAGTAGGACGAGTAGGTGGCTTTGGAGGGGGCTGGGAAGCGGGCTGGTTTCCTGGTCTCAAGTTATACAGGAGTTTCCCAGCCCCAACTAGGATCTCCGCCGAAAAAAAAACTTTTCACTCGTGACACCGCCCGGAATTACCGTGCGAAACTCACTTCCTGCCTTGGCGCAGAAGCAGGATCCAGCTCGGTCCACGGGAACCCGGAAAACCAGCTCCGCGCACGCCGGGGAGGGGGAGGGCAGGGGGCGTCCGCGGAGAGCCTGGAGCTCCGGGCGTCCGGCGCGCCCCGCACACCCGACGGCGGCGGAACCCGGCCGGCGGGGACCAAGATGCCGCCGGGGCGCTGGGCGAGCCTCGGCCGCGCTAGGCCGCCAGCTCCTCCTCGCCGCCGCCCCCAGAGCCGGGCGGCGGGGTTATTGTCTCGATAGCGCCTGCCGCGCCCTTCGCCCGCGCCGCCGCCGCCGCCGTCGCGGCCGACCCGGGCCGGAGCCGAGGGGCCGGGCAAGCTCGAAGGCGGCCCCTTCCCCGGGCAGTCCGTCTGGCCGTCCGTTCTTCCGTCTGTCCCTCCCCGCCTTTCCTTCTTGCCCTCGAACCCTCTTCTCCCTCTCCCGTTTTCCCGCCGCCGTCCCTTCGCTCCCCTCCTCGTTCTTCTTCCAAGGCGGCGGTGGCTCCCCCGGGAAGCGCAGGGGGTGGGGGCAGGCGGCGGTTCGGTCTCCTCACGAGCTCGCGGGGCCGCGGCAGGGGCCGAGGCTGCGTCCCGCGCCGCCGCGCCACATTCACTCGAGCGAGAGACTGCGAGGGGAGGGGAGGGTTGGGGAGGGGAGGGGAGGGAGAGGAGAGAAAGGAGGAGGAAGGGAGCTGGGGCGGAGGGGAGTTACTGCCTCACAGGCCGCGGCGGCAACAGCGCCACCGCCTCGGCGGTGAGGGGGAAGAGACTGCGCGCCGCTGCTCCGCGGCGGGGGCGGGGCGGCCTCCCGCCGGCTTCGCCCCAACCGCCAACAGCCGGGCTGGAGGCCGGCGCGAGCCAGTCACCGCGCGCGAGGGCGGCGCGGGCAGACGTCGGCGGCGGCGGGGGGCGGTGGACCCGGGGCCGGGCGGGGGAGGGGCCGGCGGCGGCGGCGGCGGGGGTTCGCGTGCGAGGCGCGGCGTTAGGCCCGCTCAGGCCCAGGCCCGGGGAGGCCTGCCTGCCGCCCCCAGCCGCCGGAGGTGGGGTACGCCGACGACGTGGACTCCGATTCCTCTGCGCCCCGCCGGGGAGGCTGAGAGCCCCCAAGCCTCCTACGTCCCGGCCAATTGAGTTTCTTTATAAGACAGTAATCGGTGCGAAGGGTTCAAGTCCAGCCCCGATTTTAAGGCTGCAGGTATCTCTTTCAACTGCAGCCCTCCCAACTTCCTCTAATGGCACGCTCGGTTTGCAGGAAACCACAGCGGCGGCTCGGTGGAGCTTCCCACGCCGGCCCTCGCTTAGAGCTTGCTCGCACAGCAAAGCAGTGGGGGCTCCTCCAAGTCTCAGCCTCACACCGGCGAGGAGACAAAGCTGGCGCTGGGAGGGGAAAAATGGCCCGCGAAATTGCCTCAAGATAGTGCCTTTGTTAGAGGAAGCATTGGACACACTCCGAATGCGACGTAGGCTTCCAACCCCGGCGGTTTCGGTGGTGCAGTCTTGAATTGCGCTGGCCCTAATAATTCAGTCTGGCAGGGTTTGCGTTTATTGCGGAGAGAGACTCTTAAGCATTCAATCAACACATATGGCATAAAACGCTTCAACCATAACATTGCACAGTTTTTGCTGTTACTGCTTTAAATATGTTAACAGACAAGACGGCCTTGTTTTACCGGAGAAGGAACGTAATACGGAACAAACCATTCCCCGCCCCCCAGTCTCTGCTGTTCTTAACCCTGTACAATGATGGTCATTAGTCTCTGTGTCCCCGAAGTCATTGCTTCAGTTCTTCCGTCTGTGTTCCAGAGATAATTATTTATTACCAAGTTTGAACAAAGACCTGTATGCCCTATAGATAATTACTGACTTGCATCCAAAGGAAGGAGTTCATAAAGTCCATCAAAGAATTGTTTACCAAAGTGAGTTGTACGCTAGTGAAAACTCTTGAAATAACTCCGAAGGTGTTCGAGACATTCTGTTAGTGTGACAGCATTTTAACTACTTCCAGAACTGCTGGAATTAACACAGGTAGTACTTTAGGATAGAGCAGAAGTTGAAGGTTCCCAAATAGTACCAAAGTGTTCAGTTTTACTCAGTGCGGGACGGAGGTAAGAGAGCATTTAACTACAGCTAGGAAATGAAACGACAGCCAGGTGTAATAGTAACACCAAGCTAGTTAAGCCATCTTATGCGAATATGAATCTTAGCCATTGTATAAGATCTAAAGTTGGTATATTGCTTATACTATTTTTAATCTCACAAGAAAGATTTCCTGCTCCCCTTTCAAAAACAGGCTTGAGTCTGACCAAACTCAGTAGCATAGCCCTGAACTCAAAGGGTCACTCTACTAAAGCATCCCAAGATGGAGTATCTCCCATACCAACATGTCACCACCTGGAATCTGCAATTTCAATGTTGTATTTAGTCTCAGGTTGGTTCAAGAGCCCTTTAAATGTGGCATCATAGATTCAGCTAAGCCTAACCACCACCACCCCTTCCCAAACCTAAATAATAGGACCAGACCAGTCCCTAGGTTAGGGATTTTTCCACCCTACTTAAACTTCTACTGGGGTCCAATTTGGACGATTACCATTTAGGCTAGAAAAGTTTCTATAACCAAAACCCCTCCTCCAACTCACCTAAAATTTTAATGCTGGAGTTTAATCCCTTTGAGTCGTTTATTTCTCTACCACAAAGCCATAATCCTGGGAAAGGTAATATTTAAGCCTTATTAGTCATTTATACCTAATTCATCAGATTGCTTCCCCAAAGCAGCTTTTGATGGGAGGGAATATAGAGATAGCATATGCTGATACTGAAAAGGTAGGAGAGGGAAATGTGGTTCCATTCTTTGGGGAAATACATGAAGAGAAGTATCGACAATAAAGTGCTCCCATTTGATTGTTAAATAAGTCCTACGTGTACTGCAAAATAAGCCCCAAAGCACTGACCTTAAGGGGTTGGAAGCCAGGATACACTTACCAATATTACCTATTTTGACAAATATTTCTTTAATGATGTCCTTGTAAAGTATCTTCGGCAGGAACTCTGTATCTGTGCTCATATAGAAGATGAAATGACAGATATATGATCAGGGTATTCAGTAATCAGAAATAATGATTCATCTTTGTTATTCATCACTGACTACTTAGTTCTAACTCACATGAGCAGCACATACAGATATAGCCAAATCTTCCATTTGTTCTTTTATTATAAGGCATTCTTGTTCTGTGCTTTACAGATTAGTTTCCTTTGAAAATCCTCCCACAGTTCAACTAAGATGGACTTAACATTTCAATTATGATTAAAAGGAGAACTAAAACCCCACCTTCAACAAGCCTGCCTGTGATTCTGTAATGATTAACTGAACTCCAGGACCACCTTAGAGAGAAAGCTAATAACTTTGTTGATACTCTAGCTTCATCTTCCCCATTGTGATTCTCTAAATAATTCTCTGTGAAAGGCAGGGAATTCTTTCTTTGGGATTCCCCTTCCCAATGGCTGGGCTCAGGAGAGGAATTACTGTCTGCTAGAGATAAGCCACATATCTGAAGGAAAGTCTTAAGGTCTTAAGCATTCCAGGGAATGCACACAGCATCCATCAGGGGAAGAAAAAAAAAAAGTCTCAGCACAGAGCCTGTCTACTGTTTTAAAAAGGGTCCGCCTGTCATTTCCCTATACCAGCTAGGCAGCTATGCAGAAGCACTATGAAAAGAAAGTAAGAGAAGTTCAGGATGATCATTCTTCTTTTCTTTCTTTCTCAACACCTAGTGAAGAATTGGTTACCTAAAACCAAAGTCTTTATCACGGTAGTATTAGGGGAAAATCAATCTAGAATAGATTTAGATTTTTTAAAAGTCTGGAAGCATTAGATCAACTAGATCAAAATGCATTATAACATGTATTTTTAATAAGGATTGACTTCCCTATTTTCACTTCCATCTTAGCGCCTTCATAGGGAGAGGGCAGGAGGTTAGGGTAGCAAGTATGTGGGAAAAGGACACTTGGGTTCAAAAGAGGCAATACATGCAGGAACCAAAATTAGGGATTTTATAATACTTTGGGAATGGAATCATCCCTCCCGTAGCCTGCCTTTCTGACATATTTCCAATAATATTTTTTGAAACAGAGGTAAGTCTGCCTCTTGTGAAAAGCTTTATGAAAAGCTTTCAAGTTTTTTGCCCTTGTATATGCTTGATAATCTTTTTTTCCATCCTATACATTTTGTAGCCTAACAGGATTGAATTTCTTTTCAGCTGTCTTATGAATTTTTTTAAAGTGGAGAGAAAATAAATAATTCATGGTGATTATATGACCTCTGAAACAAGACAGTTTGAATTAGAAACTTGGCTACTGAGTGACCTTGGGCAAGTTCCTGAACATCTATAAACATGAACTTGAGCTTCCTCATCTCTACAATGGGGACTATAATATTAACTGCCTCATAGATTATTGGGAGGACATCATAGGACAATGCTCATAAACTGCTTAGCACAGTGTTTGGCACATAGAAGTGTTAACTATTATTAGTAGTTCACTTTAAAATGCACTGATAACATGTACCATGCTTCCATCATTTCTAAGATGGCCATATAGTGTATTATTAAAACCAGAATACTTTTGAAAGGAAAAGTACACATTAATAACAATTACACAGAGACAACAAATATAAAACCATGACTGTCCTGGACCAACTAAAACAAATAGTCACCCTAATCATTTCCAACTTTACTACTTCCTTCTGATCACTTCCCCTCTCGTATCTTCCCTGGTATGAATCATAATCTATGTCAATCATATTATAGTACGCACACTTCCTTTTAAATCATAACAGTATTAATCAAGAAAAAAGTTTAAATACTGCTGCCTTTCAATGCAGGCTTTCACTTAAGAATACCATCTTTCGGGGTGCCTGGGTGGCTCAGTTGGTTAAGCGACTGCCTTTGGCTCAGGTCATGATCCTGGAGTCCCAGGATGAGTCCTGCATTGGGCTCCCTGCTCCGCGGGGAGTCTGCTTCTCCCTCTGACCCTCCCCCCTCTCATGCTTTCTCTCTCTCATTCTCTCTCTCAAATAAATAAATAAAATCTTTAAAAAAAAAGAATACCATCTTTCTTTGTGTAACGAAACAGCTGTTTTCCTACTTAAACGCACACTTAACTTTATATTTTTCTATAGTATTTTTAAAAAAAACTGTTTAGCATCAAATATGAATGAAAATAGCCAATACATGAGTGTGAAGCATAATTTGAGATGTAGTGTGAGGCTAAATGCCTTGCTCTCAATGGCAACTATGTAACATAAAAACTTGTTTAGCTAAGCAACATACCATTCCTATTTCAAAGTAAATCATCTCTATGTTGTTGATGACAGCAATATCATCAGAATACTGGAGAAATCTCACTTAAATCTTGTTTAATCAGTATTTGGAAAATGAAACTTCTCAATTGGATTTTCTAAAATAATTCTGGATATACTTTAACACTCATACTTTCTTCCATTGGGGAAAAAAAATGTATTTTCTGGGAATTGAGTGTAAATTTTCCTTCAAAGATGTTGAGGTAAACAATAGCATATTTTAAAATGTTTCCTCTATCTTGTTTTCCCTAGCCCAATCCCTTTATTTTTCTGCCATTAAATTAATGTCAACCATCAGATCAATCATGTAGTATTTTAGTTTTCTTAGTTTTTAAATCTTCCAGTTTCCCTCTAAAATAGATACTAAATTTGTCTTCCTTCTACCTCTGGAAACTCCCTCCGAGAGTTTATGTTTTCCTTATACAAAACTTTTTATTGTATATTTTTCATATTTCCTGCTATACACCATGCCAAACTATTAATAGAGATGTCATTTTCCTTCCAAAGGATTTGTAATTCTTTACGTAGAAATAAGTATGTAGAGAAGAAATAGTTTTCAAATATTTTATTTGATAATTTCAACAAAATTTTTCTTTTTCATTTTTGATATTTTATTTCATTTACCTGCTTTCCAGCCACTTTACCTCATAAATAACGGATATTTCTAGTTTGTCTTCTGTCATAATGAAACCTTAGCTAATAAGTTCTTTGTCATCAATCTTGTCATCTTTCAGAAAAGTTCTGGCACTGACATTAGCATTTATTAGCTGATGACCTTGGACAAATGATTTGATCTCTGTGCAATAATTCATGATCTATAAAATGGAAAGATAAGCCTTTTCTTATATATCTCATAGGGTTATTGTAGACAGCAAATGAGATGAGGTACATGAAAGCACACTATAAATATTACATAAATAAAAACTGTCTTTTTTCTATTATATCAGTAGTAATATGTTTCATTATTATCATCAATAAAATATCATAAGCCATATTCTATGTCCCTTGACTTAGTAGCTCTAATAGTGTGCATACATTAGATTACATATTATATGCAGGGTTTATTTTCTATAAAGTCTATAACCTAAAATAAGAGGTAGGTATAAACCCATCAAATTCTATATAAAGATTCAAGTCATTAATTCAGCTGTCCAAAATTCAGAAGCTTTATTATTCACACACTGGCTAGATTTTACACCATGAAATGTTGCTAGGCAAATTAGAAGTGTTAATTTTAGGGAGAATCTTTGGCCTACTTAAGGATAATAAGCTTTTAAAACTCTAGAATCTGAACATTTTTAGTAGTGTTTGAATAAGCATGAAGGGACCTTAAGAGGTGGGTCATCTGGTTTCTAGTTCAGCTGCATTTTTTTTTTTTGAGATTTTATTTATTTATTTGAGAGAGAGAGAAAGCACATTGGGGGGGGGGGTCAGAGGGAGAAGCAGACTCCCTGCTGAGCAGGGAGCCCGGATGCGGGACTCGATCCAGGGACTCGATCCAGGGACTCGATCCAGGGATTCGATCCAGGGCCTCCAGGATCATGACCTGAGCCGAAGGCAGTCGCTTAACCAACTGAGCCACCCAGGCGCCCCTAGTTCAGCTGCATTTTATAGGTGAGAGAACTTAGATTTGAAGACTTGCCCAAAGTCTTATTACTGGTTAGAGGCAGAACCATAATTAGAACACAGTTCCCCCCCCATTTCAGTATGTGTTCTTCTATACCATACTGCCACCATATAGTAATCCAAACATGAAAGAACCAGAAACCGCCAAGAAAAGTTGGACAGAACTACCTAAATGTATTGAACTTCTTTTGGCAAAAGCCACTATAAACCAAGTTAAAAGACAAATGACAGTTGGAGAAAAAAACAAACAAACATATATAAGAAACAATAGCTAATATTTATAATATATAAAGGGCTTTTATAAATCCAGAACAAAATAATAATCCAATAGAAGTATTTACAAAAGACATAAATCAATAGTTGATACACACACACGAAGAACCAATAAACATTTGAAATATATAATGGCCTCAGGGGCACCTGGGTGGCTCAGTTGGTTAAGCGACTGCCTTCGGCTCAGGTCATGATCCTGGAATCCCAGGATCAAGTCCCGCATCGGGCTCCCTGCTCGGCAGAGAGTCTGCTTCTCCCTCTGACCCTCCCCCCTCTCATGCTCTCTATCTCATTCTCTCTCAAATAAATAAATAAAATCTTAAAAAAAAAAGAAATACATAATGGCCTCAAAAAGCAGGTAGAGAACAATCTCATTTAAAAACCAAGATAACTTGGAGCACCTGGCTGGCTCAGTTGTAAGAGCATGTAACTCTTGATCTCAGGCTTGTGAGTTCAAGCCCCACATTGGGTGTGGAGGTTACTAAAATAAATAAATAAACTTTGTAATAAAACAAAACAAGATAACTGAAAGTCCAGTCAGCTTTTGCTATTGGTATTACAGTTGGGGTGATAGCTCCTTTTCAACTCTCTCAATGAGCAAAAGGAACCCCAGTGGGCTATATCAAAAGATGATCCTATGTCTTTGATAGAAAGGGAAGTGAGCCATTCTGATGACAACTAAATTGGAATTAAATTAACTTATGGGGCGCCTGGGTGGCTCAGTTGGTTAAGTGGCCACTCTTGATTTCAGCTCAGTTCATGATCTTGAGGTCGTGAGATGGAGCCCTGCCTCTGCTTCTCTCCCTCTCCCTCTGCCCCTCGCTCCCCCCCCGCTCACATGTACATGCTCTCTCTCTCAAATAATCTTAAAAAAAATAAATAAATAACTTAAATGTGGTCCCAGAAACTAGTCTTTTCTGGTGCTGCTGCTCTCTATGAATGTCTATAGGGAAGCTCAACAGCACCAACTGGAAAGGGTCAGGGCTGGGCATACACTAGTGGGCCTCTCTTTGGGCATATTCCCCTAGGCCAGACCACCAGGCTTCTAGATATGCATTTGCCACATTGTGCTCAAATTAAGGTTATATACTTTCAAAACCATGGATTTTAAGATACTAGCGTTCTCAAATAAGTGCTGAACAGTGTGAGATGGTAACAAATTGTTCTAGCAAATCAAAATTGTGTTTATGTAATGAGTTTAAGGCCCTGAAATCAACTCCCAAATTCCCTTAGGGTTACAGACTGAGGTTCTGTTTAGCGCTGGGGAATCCTGTGAAAGGATCCAAGGAGTCAAGTGCAGGAGTAGCCATAGGAGTGGGGAAGAGGCAGAAGAAAGTCAGCCTCTCTTTGTAATGTGAACTCTCCCCACTCTTCACACCTCCTTGGACTTGCTTCGGGCAAGTGTTCCAAAGACAAGTAATAGGGGAAAAATGGGATCAGGTAAGACAAGAAGAGAAAAAAGTAGTCCTAAAACAATTTTTAAAAAGAAACCAAACCTAAAACCAGAAAGTGAAGCAAAATATTTTTAAAAGATTGAAATAAATTTGTAGAAAACACAATGGATGAAGGGAGAGAGAAAATAAGAGTCAGAAATCACTAAAAAGAGCAAGTAGAAAAAAATTATGTTGAAGAGACACCTGGGTGGCTCAGTCGGTTAACCATCTGCCTTCGGCTCAGGTCATGATCCTAGGATCCTAGGATTGAGCCCTGCGACTGCTCAGTGTGGAGCCTGCTTCTCCCTCTCCCTCTGCAGCTCCCCTGCTTGTGTTCTCTCTCTCTCTCTGTCAAATAAATAAATAAAATATTTTTTTTAAGATTTTTTAAATCTTAAATTACGACCTGAGCTGAAGGCAGAGGCTTAACGACTGAGACACCCAGGTGCCCCTAAATAAAATCTTAAAAAAAAAAAATACATTTAAACCTTCTTAAAAGCCAGAAAATGAGATTGATTTCAACATACTATATATATGAGGGGGGAAACTAAAAAACAAACGATGAATGACGTTGGATAAACTCAAAACAAGACAAAGAAACCCCCCAAATCTATAACATAAAACAATAAAAAAATAATAATAATTGTGAATGTGTAAAAAGAAAGAAAGAAAACTGCTCGAGGCCATTCAGTTTCTGAGTAAGTCTGATATCTCTAGGAAACAGGGTCCTGCTGTCCCAGGACCTCCTAAGTTAATGGAACAGAGGGCTCCTCCGAAGCTGCCCTGGGACCCTGAGCTACCTGTGGAAGCCAAGATCTGACTTCTACAGCTGATTCAAGTAGCACTACCTGGCCTGCGTGAACTTCTCCCAAGCCAAGCCCTGACTTCCCTCCTCTTCTTATCGGCATAGTAAGTTATATTGCCAGTTAATAGATAACCTGCCTGTACAAGATCACCTAGGTAGGAATTTGTAGAGCGAGAATATGAACGCAGCAACCTGAACCCGGAGTGTCAATGCCAACCATTAAATTCTGTAATGACTTTTAATGCCTGGACCAGTAGCTTTTCCACAGCCATTTATAAGCCGACATTCTCACTTTTAATCACTGGGGATTTTTTTCATAATTCACAGCCTTCCGTAGAATAAAAACAAAAGCAGTTTTAATTTCATCTTGAAATACTTCCTGTTTCTTAGGCTTCTTCCTCTGCTCATTTAAAACAAAAGCTCGTCCCTTTCTTTTCTTCTTGTTTCCCTCTTTATTGTAAAACCCATGTGTATACATTGTAGAAAATAAAGGGCTTACAAAGTATACAAAACAAGAAAAAAATATTCCACCGAATACAAACAATTAAAAATAGGACCCTGGTAATGAGGTTATTCAAGTGCCTGAACATATCTGTAGAGACTCGGTAGTTTAAGGCCTTTTCTGCAGAACCCGATGCTCATTTTTGTGCAGCAGCCAAGATTATGCTAGACTGACAACTGGAGTTACATCTTTATTGGTGGGATTGGATAAAAAATAAGCTGTTCCAATTTGGTACTGCAGTAGTTTACTTTGAAGTGTTGATTGTATGTTTTCTCTTAACCGCTTATGTAATCATCCCGTCTCATTTTACCAAAAACCATTTGCATCGGAACCTTGCTGATAATTATTCTTTATGCATGCTTAATGGAGTATGACAGAAACAGAGTGAGCATGGCATCAATACCGATGTACTAAGTGGTGTCTAATATCTTGATATTCTTCTCTTCCTTTAATGTATATATGACTCATTGATGCTTCTGAGCCACTGGCAGAGAAGGTAGTTTAAAAATAATTACCAACAGGGGCGCCTGGGTGGCTCAGTCGTTAAGCAGCTGCCTTTGGCTCAGGTCATGATTAGAGGGTCCTGGGATCGAGAACCGCATCGGGCTCCCTGATCGGCGGGAAGCCTGCTTCTCCCTCTCCCACTCCCCCTGCTTGTGTTCCTGCTCTCTCTGTCTCCCTCTCTGTCAAATAAAAAAAACCAAACAAACATTACCAACATAAATTTCCATCCACAGACTCTACTTTTTACTTTCTCACACCACCTCATTTAAAGTCTTTTGTGTTTAAAAGTATGTAATAGCCCTAAAGGAAGGTATTACGTGTTTCATCTGTTGCTCCAAAAGAAGCGAAAAACTAGACTATTAACCCGCTGTGTAATCCCTGCACAGACTACAACGCCTTTCAGTGGGAAGCCAGGCTCTGCCAAGAGCAGGGACTGCAGTTTAAACATTACAGGGTCAAGTTCAACATTTGTTCCATTCACAGATCTCCCACTGACATCAATGAGAGTTTTGTGCAGAGTAGAATTTCTTCCTCAGTCAAATGATTTCTGTAATGCCTTCTATTTTGCCAGAACATATTCCACAAAGAATGTAATAAAGGAAATATACATAGTACCTCTCTTTTTTTTTATCCCTTCTCTTGATTTCAATAACATGTCATCTCCAAAAAAAGCATTGTTCTTATAGAACATGGTTTAGAAGGTAAATAAGCTAGTGCAGAGAATGTAAAGAGATTTTTCAATCAATCTAGGCTCACTTGTTCACAATTTTTGAAAGGTTTTTTTTTTTTTTGCCTGTGATACAAACATCACAAATGAATTCAGTCAACAAGCCTTTGAACCAAAGAAATTTTATACCTTATGATATATCATATTTGACTGATTGGGAACATGGAGTTCTTAAGCTATTAGACTAAGGTATGTGGAACTAAGTATCAATCCCACAAATATCCCTAGGTAAGTAAAGCCTGCTAATCAGGACAAGTGAAGGAAGGGTAGGCAATCTATATTAGTGAAGAGTTTGAACACTACAGTGTAATTTTATTGTTCTTAAGTAATACAGTAACATCAATAAAAATTAATGACATACTTCAACAAATGAATATGCATAATTTATAATTAATTTATAATTAATTTATAATTAGCCCATTGTTTATGTGACTTGTAATTTTCAGGGAAAAGAAAATATTAGAATAGTAAAATATTAAATTCCTTTTAAAGGAAATAAAATATTAAGTATTTTTCTTTGAATAACTATAGTAATTATCTGATTAACACTTCTATCAGCTTGTAAAATGAGACATTAATTTACATTACAAATTGATTTGATGTCTAATATCATAATGTAAGGTTCTCTTTGACTTTTAAGATTTAAAAAGAAAATCTGCAGTTTCTTATAGACTTGAAAATCTGGTGTATGTTTTGCTTAATCTTCAGAAATATTTTAAAACAGACTGGATCCTAAACATCATTAGTATTCTATAAAAAGTTCTGGCATGACACATTCATACTTCATGTAAGGGAGATGCTCTTACTTTTCTGTTGCTCAAAAAAGTTTTTAAAAAGACAATCTGGGGGGCGCCTGGGTGGCTCAGTTGGTTAAGCGACTGCCTTCGGCTCAGGTCATGATCCCGGAGTCCCAGGATCGAGTCCCACATCGGTCTCCCTGTTCGGCAGGGAGTCTGCTTCTCCCTCTAACCCTACCCCCTCTTGCGCTCTCTCTCTCTAATAAATAAATAAAATCTTTAAAAAAAAGTATTTAAAAAAAAAAAAGACAATCTGGGGACAAAGACAACTGATAGAAGGTAAAAACAAAATAGGCACTTTGGCCTATGCAACAACTCACTCCCTATTATGTCCAACAATTGCCCAACTTCAAAATTTCTTGTTTTGTTGTTTTTTAAATTTTATTTTTAAGTAATCTCTACACCCAGTGTGAAGCTTGAACCTACCACCCTGGGATCAAGAGTAGCATCCTTTACTGACTGAGCCAGCCAGGAGCCCCTAGAATAAATTTCTACAGGGGTTCGCTCCTTCAAATTGGAACTGTGCCAGGCCTTTCAGAAAAAAATCACAAAGTTACACCACCTGTTATTTATTAATGGTACACTCAAACAGTAAAAACTTCTTCAGGAATTCAAACAGACGTTAGATATCAATGGCATTTGTGGAATATCTATTACGGATCCAGTATGAGGCTAGGCGTTTCACAAGTGATATCTCACAAGGCAATTTAAGAGATATCAAGTTAAGAAGTCTTAGAGAAATCTATGATTTATATGGCAATTTTAGAATTTCAGGAAGAATCAGCTGTTCTATGGTCCTAGGAATCAGAAAAGTCCCCACTTAGGAGTTACCATTACAAACAGACCATCAATTCTTTTGTGGTCTTTTGAGTTGGGGACTGTTCATCAGATATATGGGATGGTGTGGCAGTTTTAAAATATAACTACAAATTCTTTGGGGTGCCTGGGTGGCACAGTTGTTTAAGTGACCAATTCTTGGTTTCTGCTGGGGTTGTGATCTCAGGGTCGTCAGAATTTGCGCTCAGCATGGAGTCTGCTTGGGACTCTCTCCGTCTCACTCTGCCCCACCCCTTCTCTAAAATAAATAAATAAGTCTTTAAATAAAATAAAATAGGCGCCTGAGTGGCTCAGTTGGTTAAGCGACTGCCTTCGGCTCAGGTCATGATCCTGGAGTCCCAGGATCGAGTCCCGCATCGGGCTCCCTGCTCGGCGGGGAGCCTGCTTCTCCCTCTGACCCTCCCCCCTCTCATGTGCTCTCTCATTCTCTCTCTCTCAAATAAAAAAAAATCTTTAAAATAAAATAAAATATATCTACAAATTCTTTGATATCCCTCTCACCAAAAGTGCAATCTATGAACTCTGTACTTGTAAATGGGCTGCTTTTGATTTGGCTTCAACCAATAGAGAACAGAGAAAATGACACTATGTGATTCCCTAGGTGAGGGCATAAAAGGCAATATGCTACTTTGTTCACTGGAATACTAGCTTTTGAAGACATCAGCTACCAACTCAACGTTCTGTCTTCCCCGAGGCCATCATGTATGAGAAAGGTCAAATTAGCCACATGGCAAGACCACACAGAGAGGCCCTGTGACTATAAATAGGAATTGAGAGAGCTGACCAGCCATTCTCAAGTTCTGCCAGCCTCCCTTCTCCTTCCAGCCCTCCCCTCCCCATAACTGTCACAGCTCCAGCCACAATCACATGAGAAATTATGAAGGCTGGAACTGCGTATCCATGCCCTCCCCAAATTTCTGACTCAGGGAAAATACGAGATATAATATTTATAGCATTTAAGCCAATAAATGTTGGGGTATTGTGTTACACAGCAATAGTAACCAGAACAGATACAAATTTTTTTACTTAAAAATTTTTTTTGTGTTGAAACAAAAAAAAATTTTATTGAAAAATTTCAAATATATTCTAGAGTAGAGAGACTATACAATGAACTCTCATGTATATAACCCAGATTCAACACATTAAAATTTTGCCACATTGCTTCATTTGTCCCCTTTTTCTTCTTTGTTGAAATACTTTAAACTACATCCTAGACAATGTGTTATGTCAAGTATCATATGATACTTCAGTATGAATATCTAAAAAAATAGACATTTTCTCACATAATGAAAATGTTATCATCACACTTAACAAAATTAACAAAAATTCTCTGGCATCATCTAATACCCAGATTATAATCAGAATTTTTGATTGCCTCAACATTGTGTTTTTACAGTTCTCAGAATAAGAATTCAAACAATGTCTACATATAGCATGTGGTTATTGTGCCTGTTAGCCTCCTTTTTTTTTTTTTCCTAAAAAAATCACTTCTCCAACCCTTTCCCCCCGGCCATTAACTATTTGCAGAAACCAGATAATGTCTGAAGAATGTTTGCTTTCTTGTGGTGTCATTTAGCTTGCACCTTTATTCCCGGTAGTTACTGTAAATGAAAGTTGGATCAAAAGAATTGATTAGATTCAGGGTCAACTTTTTTCCCCCCACAAGGATACTTGATAAATGCCATGTGTGTCATAATACATCACATCGGGAGGCACAAGGTATCTGTTGTTTCACTTTTAAGGTGCTAAGATTGATTAGTCATGCTGACAGCCTTATTATCCCTCATGGTAAAGTTCTTTCTCATCTGCCTTCCAACTAATGGTTTCACTCAATGATGATTATTGCCTGAGTCAAGTATTACATCATTGCTACTGGGATATCACTGCTCCTAGACCTTTTCAATAGCTAGTAGTAGGAAACATGTAAATTAGAAAAAGAAAAAAATGTTGATAGTAGTGATAATTCCAATTCAAAATTAATACTGTGACATTATAACAACATAATCCTGTAGGATTTTTCTTAAATTTTCTGATTTTCTACATGTTTCCCTTACCCTGAAAACCTTTGTATCTTTTTAGTTGTATCTTTTGTGTTACTGACTTGATATTAAGTTCATTTGTTTCAATTCATTCAGTTCAGTTCAAGTTAAGTTCATTTGTTTCAGTCTGTTTGTAATTTTTATAGATTGCTTTAAAAAGGTTTTTATTTTATTTTTTGAATATGTGCAACATTCATATACTTTACATGGCCAAATGATCTAACAAAATACCTTCAGAGAAGCCGGTTCATTTTTTTTCCCCACCACTCCATTCATTTCTTTTTCAAGATGGTGATTTTTTATTAGTTTCAGTTTAGCACTATGTTTTTAAAAGATTTTCATTCATTTATGTTATTTTGAGAGACTGTGAAGAATGACAATTGGTATTTAGGCTGAACTGCTACAGTTAATTCCTAGGATCATGACAGCTGTAGATTTAGGAAGAATTAGTGTTCAGATGCAGTGGTCTTCATACAAACAAGCCATTTTGGCTTTTCTCTCACGGCTTCACCATCAAAGCCTTTTTTTTTTTTTTAAGTAGGCTCTGTGCCCAACATGGGCCTGAACTCACCACCAGGAGATCAAGAGTCCTCATGCTCTACTGACTGAGGCAGCGAGGGGTCCCGCCATCAAAGCCTTTTTTAAATGGAGAAGTACTTCTCTGGCTCTCTTCTTCATGGTTATTTACCACCTCTACAGAAATGTGCTTACCTAGTTAAAAGATTCTTTTTTTCTTTAAGATTTTATTTTTTTAAGTAATCTCTACACCCAACATGGGGCTCAAACTTACAACCCCGAGATCAAGAGTTGCATGCTCCATTGACTGAGCCAGCCAGGTGCCCCTAAAGGATTCTTTTTAATGGTTAGAAAACAAAATTCATAATAGGATTCCATTTTGTATAAATTTTTCAAGAAAAAAAAGCAGTGACATGATATACCAAAATAACAATGTACTTATTTGTGAAGGATGAAATTTTAGATTATTTAATTTTAGTTTTAATTTTTATCTGTATTTTCTTATTTTCTCCAATGACAATATACTTGCATAATATTATAGGGAAATGTGCTTTACTTTATATAGAAAAATAATAAAATAATCATTTAAAAACAACCAGATGAATGATAAATTAGTATTATAGATACAGAATTTTTGTTTGGTATCATGAAAAAGTTCTGGAAATAGATAGTGGTGATGGTGGCATAACACTGTGAATGTACTTAATTCTAGTGAATTGTACACTTAAAAATGGTTAAAATGGTAAGTTTTATATTATGTATATTTTACTACAATAAAAAAATAAAATTAAAGAAAGTAAAACAAGTTACTGCACATTATCCCTAGTATTAAATGAAACTCACCAAGTACCACGATCTTGCCATACTTCAGTTATGTTTTTTGAAAGTTTATTTATTTTTTTATTGTTTTAGTAATCTCTATACCCACTGTGGGGCTCAAACTCATGACCCTGAGATCAAGAGTCGCATGTTCTACCAACTGAGCCAGCCAGGCGCCCCATAAAGTTATGTTCTTTAGACAGATGTCCAAAACATTATTACTTGCTTGTTGTATAGAAAGAATAAATATAAACTAATATTTACTGAGGGACTGAATAAACATGTTACACATAAGATATCATTTAATATTCCCAAAAGTCCATGAGATAAGTACCATTATTATCTCCATTTTAAATCTGAAGAAACCGAGGCTAAGAAAGTTAAAGTCACTTGTTGAAGGCCACTCAGCTAGTAAGCGGCAAAAACAGGATTTCACCAAAGGTCTGTTTGACACCAAATCACTACTCTTAACCACCATGTTATAGTAGTTTGACTATACCAGCTCTGGATTGCCATATAGGGACCAGTTACACATTCTTGTGGTTATAATATATTATTTCCTAACTTTTCAGATATAGTTGACTTAAGATGTCTGCCATGTTTACTTTTAAACTTGTGTTTCTGCGATGTTTAAAAATTGGTTAATTATGTTTTCATAGAAATCATTACTATGATGATTATTCTTACTAATTTCATAGTCATGTCAAATAATGATGATGGTGGTACATTTGCTCTATTTCAGCTGAGAGACAGAGTCAACAAGAAGGTGCAATTTAGGATGGATTTTGAACACATTTTTCCAAGACGAGGTCAGCAGCTTTCTGGAATTGCTGGGGGGGAAATTACATAATTATCTTTCTAAACTCAGCCACTTTAGAGTCTCCAGGGTCTGGGGAGAAGATCAGGGTTTGGGTTAGATCTGAGTTTAAGAAATGTAGTCACCTCTCACATTCTTCTAATTTAGAAGCTTGAAGTGTACTTTATTTGTATACTCCTATGGCAGCATGCTGCTCCTAAGACCTACTGCTTACTTCTTCCTTGTACTCCAAAGTTCTCAGGAGTGAGTTCTGGTTAAGAGGTGGTAGTATTTGGACCTATTATGGTGTTCTGGCATGGCTTAGAGCTCCTGCAAGGATCCTGGAGTCAATCCATTCCCTTTGATGCTGTTATGAATTTCAATTCTGAACCAGACATGTGGCCACACTCCTAGATGGACTATTAATAAGATCACATTTCTTGGGCTCTTTCAACTGACCCTTTAGACACTGAAGACTCAAGTTAGGGAAGCAGTAAGCTACCTAGGATTTGGGTGCACACAAGCAGTCACAAAATGAAAAGTGTCTCTATAGGGAGCCTTCTTAGAACTTTGCATTGTACTGACTTAATTTTCCCAAATAAAATGTAATTTATTCAGTTAAAAGAAAGAATGCTGTTTCCAGAGCTGTTGAGACAAATGTAAATTTAAGAGCAATACAAGGCCACTCTTGAAAGAAACGTGAAAAGCAATTTAAATTTATCAATATTAACAGTACTTTTAGTATGAGAATGAGAGAGTAAGTTTCATGCCAAGAATTTGTCCAGTCGTGCAGAACTGAAGTCGGAGTATGCAAGTAACTCAGTTACTCAGGGTCAAGGGAGGATAATGAAATATGCCTTTGAGGTAAAAAAAAGAACATGTAAAAATTGGGTGAACATGCAGAAACCAAAAAATCCAGAGGTCTTACCCTCTTGGAGTCCAAAAGATCTGACACTGAGAATATTTTCCACACTCTTAGTTAAGCCTCTGAAAAGTTCTTCACATAAATTTCTACTGCCCACAAATATGCGCCCTTAGCCATTGTACATATGACCAGCATTAGACATTCCCACTTAAAAAGAAGGGGTGTCTACCAGGGGAAGGCCATGTACAAGGAATAATGAGTTAGTATTCAATGTCCATTATCCTTGTCCATGAAGAGAAGCGATGGAATAGGGCATTCCAAACACAGGATAACCCCCAAATCACTCATATTTCAATTTGAAATACATTTGTTCATTGTAAATTGCTTCTTTATTGTATCTTTATGTAGGTCAAAATGTCTCAACTTTAAAACTACTGACATTCTGGACCTGATTATTCTTTGTTGCAGGTACCCTGTGTATTGTAGGATGCCACTGGCACCTCTGGCTTCTCTCACCAGATGCCAGTTTTGACAACCAAAACTGTCCCCTGCGAGGCAAAGCCAGTCCCAACTGAAACCCACTGATTCACACCAATATCAAAGCTAATTTGTCTCTTCTGCTGGCACGCACCAGCTGGGTGGTAGGGGAAGTGGCAAAGAGGAGAAGAAGAAGCTGACCCGGGACAAAGAAAATTTATTGCAGATAACCTGCAGTGTAGATAATAAACAAGTAATTTATGGAAATTAAATATAGGGCTGAGAGCATCTTATTAGAACCAAGGTTCTCAATTGGTAGACAGTGAGTGATTGAGGTTGATATAAATACAGGACATGGTTGTAATCACCTTCCGGCTGCCAGACCCCAGCCACTGATGATCAAATCAAGTATTCCTTTTATAGAACTGAATGACTCGATACACATTGTGCAGTTGAGAGCTTGCCTGTTTTTCATTCATTGACAGCTGGTCTAGCAGAAAGTCTGCCAGACGCTTGGGTCAGGCAACCAAATTCCAAAAAGCATATTGAGCCTGAGAAGCTATAGGCCTGATGAATAAAGATTTTCACAAAGAAGAAGTAATCACTTCTAACCGAAATATACATTTGATAGTATTTCTGATGCATTTAAGCAAAGTATGTTTTAGCCTCTTTTATGTGTTTTATATATAGTTTATGGTCAAAAATCTATTTCTATCAGAAAGTCTTAAGTGTTGATAGCAGGATGGTACATGAGTAAGTACAAAACACAGGCTAACCCCCCACATGACCCCTTCTACTCGCTAACTCCCCCAAGGATAGTCACCAGACTGATTTCTAACAGCGTTGATAACTTTTGCCCATATTTGTATTTTATTTAAGTGGAATAATATAATGTGTGTTATTTTGTGTCTGGCTTGTCTCACTTGGCATTACTTTGCGAGATTCATCCAGGTTTTGTGTGTGTGTGTGTGTAACTGTAATTGGTTTTTTTTTGTTGCCATGTATTAATCCAATGAGTTAATATCCCACAATTAATTTCTCTACTGGTGGCTTGTTTTCAGTTGGAATTATTAAAAATAGTGATTCTCGGGGCGTCTGTGTAGCTCAATTGGTTAGGCGACTGCCTTCAGCTCAGGTCATGATCCCAGGGTCCTGGGATCGAGCCCCGCATCGGGCTCTCTGCTCAGTGGGGAGTCTGCTTCTCCCTCTCCCTCTGCCACTTCCACTGCTAGTGCTCTCCTGCTCTTTCATTCTGCCAAATAAATAAATAAAATCTTAAAAAAATAAAAAAATAGTAATTCTTTGGAAAAAAAAAAAACAGGCTGCAAAGTGTACCTTCTTCAGGAGACTACATAGGTTGACTGTATTTCTTCTCGTTCTTCCATTAATGAAACCGACTGGGTCCTGAACTCTGTTGTCTGCCCAGTGTGAAGCATTTAACAAAAAAGTTGAACAGATGTGCTTGTGGAATGGGAAAAGTCGACTCACTTGTATTTCTATCAGGTTCAACAACCATACTTTTTGTATGTTCATGAATAGATAGATATCTACTTAGAGAAAAAATAAGAGTTGAGATGTGTCCAGGGGTTGGTCCTTGAAACTAGTGTGTGCAATAATTTTATTCGTGAATTTAACAAAGACCACCAGAAAAAAACCACATTTATTGTATATCTGACACTGCCTGGAACAAGAAAGGCACGTATTTGTTGAATAAGTGAGTAACTAAATGGACGGATGGCAAGAGATGTCGCACGACTAAGAGACAAAGCCAATATGGCTAGTAAGAAAAAAATGTTATTTAAGAAAATATTAACAAGGCAAAACAGTCTGCCCAGCGTCAGCCAGCCAGAAAATGGATGAACTGAGTTCTGAACCCAGGCAGTCTAACGTCAAAGCACGTAACTTCTTAAGCAGGTACAATGCTCAGAAAAGTAATTCTACGAGGGATAAATGTAAATTCCTGAATTTAAGAGGAAAAAATAAATCACACAAGGGAAGAACTGTGTACTGTGAATGGCCACATTTCATATAAGAGACCTGATGACTTTAGTTGACCACATCACAGCTGAGCCCACAGAGTGATGCGCTAGGTAAAAAAGCAGATGCCGCCTGAGGCTATGTTAATCAAGATAGAATATCCCATTCAAAGCAATAGGAGCTCTGTTCAAAATAGCTCAGCATCTTTGACTTCTCTCTCCTTGACCAGTGTCTCGGATAGGATGCTGTAAAAAGATTCAGCTCCTATCCCTGTGTTCTTGTGTGGGTTTTTTTGTTTTTGTTTTTGTTTTTGTTTTTAAGGCAGGCTTGAACTCACGACCCTGAGATCAAGACCAGAGCTGAGATGGAGAGTCACAAACTTAACTGACCAAACCGCCCAGGTGCGCCCCTCTTGTGTTTTACTGTCACTGGAAATACGTAGGCTTTACCCCATACAGACAACTAACAAGAACACATTAGGACACTTCAATTTAACCATTCTGGATTACTAATTTTTTGCTTCAGGTCCAATTCTTGCCCTCTGTTCTTCTTACTTGATATTTTGAATTGTCCCTTACTTCTGGTCCACACCTAAATGGGAAGTCTCTTTGCTTGTACTTCACAGACCCAAGCCAGCAAGGTCCACTCCCACAACCAGCCTAAATCTTCTAGCCTGGGTCATGCTCCGGGCCCTAATAATTTGGAGAGGGGATTCGGTATGTCTCAGTTCGCTCTAAGATGGAACATTATATTTGGTTATGTGAGTCTTGTTAAGACATAATAATAAGCTAAGGACAATCAAGATGATGAAATATCTAGAAACCATGCCACATGTACACGTTTGATCTTAGCCAAAAGACTGAAAAAGAATGTGTTACAAAAGGAAAAACTGAAGAAGCTGGAGGAGTTTATTATGGACAAGAAAAGGAAATGGTGTATGGTAGGCCTGATTGTGTTCTGCATTTGAACAGCTGTTATGCAGATAAGGGAAGAGTTAATCTCATTTCATTAGTAGGAAATACAAATGGATGGAAGGTTTAATGGACACTTTGGATCTGATGGGAGGAAGAACTTAACCATAAAGAGCCATCTATGTTAGTCATTTTGACACACTGAAGAGAATGTACTGTATTCTTTCTACTTTTCCTTTTTTTTTTAAATTGAAGCATAAATAACATACAATGTAACATTAGTGTCAGGTGTACAATATAATGATTCAACAATTCTATACATCTCTCAGTGCTCATCAAGATAAGTGTACCCTTGATCCCCTTCATCTGTTTCACCTCTCCCCCACCTTCCCTTCCTGGCAACCACCAGTTTGTTCCCAGTGTTTAAGAGTCTGGTTTTTTTTGTTTGTCTCTTTTTTTCTTCGTTTGCTCATTTGTTTTGTTTCTGAAATTCCACATACAAGTGAAGTCATATAGTATTTGTCTTTCTCTGACTGACTTATTTCACTTAGCATTATACTGTCTAGGTCCATCCATGTTGTTGCAAAAGGCAAGATCTCAAGGAATGCACTGTCTTTTGAAACTGAAAAATTCATAGGAAAGGTTGGCTTCAGAGTTGAGGGGAACACAGGGCAAAAACACAACAGAGAATAAGATTCCACAACATTCTGCATCACTTTAAATTATTTCCAAAGGTTGGAGTGTTTTAGTGTCAATTTCTTGGAAGAGGTTGGTTTTTAAAATATTTTGAAGAATAAAATAGAGATGACTTTCAGGGACACAATGAAAGAGTGCTCAACACAATGCAGCTGCAGTGAGAGACGAAAATAATGGGTATAGTAAGGGGTTTTCTGTTTGACTAGACTGGAACAAGAAGTATATTGAATGAAGAGTGAAAGGATGGGGAATTTGAGAGTGGCAGAACGCATGGTGAGTCAGTCTTAATCTACCTCTTATGGTATTTATGAAACACTTTAGATCATAGATTCCTAAAAAGTTCTTAAATGTTTACTTATATGGAAAATGAGATCGGCTTATCTGGAAAATAATTATTATATTATATACAAAAACATATCAGTATGTTATTAAAATATCACATTATTGGATAATTTGCCAATAAGTCTATGATAATATTTATAGACCTGAGATTTCTAAATAATATATCAAATAATATATAAAGTATCAAGATCCTATGCTTTATATTTTTATATTCATAGCATATCTTTAGAAGAAGATACAAAAAATTGGTACTAATTGCCTCTCAGAAGGAAACTTACAGGGCAAGGGATGGAGGTGGAAGGGAGAATTTTCATTTCACACCTGTTTGGTACTCCTTGAAATTTTATATCATATGTATGTATTATCTAGTCAACCTTAACTGAATTATTAATTAATAAGAAAGGAAATCTTTGATACAGGTTTCAGTCAATATCAAAAGTTTTAAAAAAAAACTCCATATACATTTTTCCATTGATCTGACTGTGGGTTTTCATCTCCTTCCCTTTCCACATAATTTGGATCTTGTTTTTTCTTTTTTTTTTTAAAAGATTTTATTTATTTGACAGAGAGAGACACAGCGAGAGAGGGAACACAAGCAGGGGGAGTGGGAGAGGGAGAAGCAGACTCCCTGCTGAGCAGGGACCCCGATGTGGGACTCAATCCCAGGACCCCGGGATCATGACCTGAGCCGAAGGCAGACGCTTAACGACTGAGCCACCCAGGTGCCCCTGGATCTTGTTTTAATAAGCTTCTTTTAACAAGGAACGTCGCTAACTAAAAATAGCTATTTGATCTACCTTGTTATTTGAGGGCAAGCCCTTGAACCAGACTTATCTTCTCCTTGCTATTGGTCATTGTGGAACCTTGATGGGAAAATTACTGAGGCAGAAATGGCTAGAAGTAATTTAAATGACCACCTCTCAAAAGTGTCCAGTTTTCACCATTCCTGTTGCTCCTATCTTAACCTGGGACATCAGATGCTCTCTCCTGTTTGCCTCTAGTCTCCTCAACACTCTATTTTTAGTCCTGTGTCTCTGTCCTTTTTCTCCACTTTGCGGCCCATGATCTAATCATATCGCTCCTGCTCAAAGCCCTTGGATAGCTCACCATTTTCCTCGGGAGGAAATCCAGATTCCTTCATGTGACTTACAAGGCCTTTCAGGATGTGGTCCCTGCCTCTTCATCATCATCTCTTGCCACCCTCCCCATCTGAGCTTTCCATCTCTGGAAAACCTCCTCTGACTTTCCATGCGTTCTCTGACTCTTGGGATAGCAGAAGAGTCTGCTAGCAGAAGAGTCATCTTTGCCTGGCTAATTCCTATTCTTGAGTTCTTGTAGATATCACATCCCATGGAAAGCCTCTCAGCCCCCCGAAATCTGGGTGAAGACACCCTCTCTTTCAGAGCACCCTGTACGTCCTTTCATTGCCTGTTATTTCACTGCTCTGTACTTACTTCACTTCCCCTGCTTTCCACACAAGACTCTCAGCTCCAGGAAGACAGGGATCATATACAGTTACACCCCAGACCTTAGCACAAGTCTTGGATCGGAGAAACACTTAAGCCAATTACAGGTGTATTCAGGAGAAAGGAACTGTTTTTATTTATTTTTTATTATTTGAGAGAGATAGAGGGAGTATGAGAGAGAGAGAGCATAAGAAGGGGGCGGTGGCAGAGGGAAAGGGAGAAGCAGACTCCCCGCCGAACCGAACAGGGAGCCCGACACAGGACTCAATCCCAGGACCCCAGGATCATGACCTGAGCTGAAGGCAGACGCTTAACTGACTAAGCCACCCAGGCACCCCGAAAGGAACTATTCTTTCTTATGTGTTGAAAAACAAGATTGTCCTGTTTGGTAGTAGAGACTCGCCTGGCAGGAACCATGGAAAAGAGGGATCTTATCAGTTTAATTTATTAAATTGTGTTAATATAGTTTTGTTCGTGGATATTGTCTTTATTGAATTCCTGGAAGGAAGGCATTAGAATATTTCCTTTGAGTTGAGGGTATGTTTATATCCAGGACACACATTAATAAGGTTGGCTCTGCGGTTAGAGAATTGTATAGTATAAGAATACCTGGACATCTAATTTATTTGATTAGGACTTTATTAAATTTTCCTGAAAGTCACCTTGCTTGCCACCACTCTTTCTCTTATAGCTCCTACCTCTGCACAAAATATTCTGAAATAACCTCTTTTCAGTTTATAGTATTTATCCTAATATGAGCAAGTGCTCTTACCTCTAAATAAAATGGTATGAAATTCAATTCTTATAAAATCATACATTATAATTCTCAATTTTAAATTTTGAAACATTTTTCTTCCTTTTCAGGGAAAAAGCAAATATGAAATTAGATATAGCCAACAATCTTAAGCCTCACTAGCATATCAGATAAGCTGTAATATAAGAATATGTCTTAAATACACACGAACTCACATAAACATACACCTACACGGAGAAAAGAATGGAAGAAAGCACAACAAAATGTTAAGGTTGGTGGATGTGGGATTATGATTAGTTTTTGTTTTCTTTCATTTTTTCCTCCAATGTTTCTACAAAGGGGAGGGCTGTATTTTTCGTATAATTAACAAAAATCAATAAACTTTAAAAATAGGTCTGATGTATTTAATGTATCTTTTTCTTTTTTTTCCGATGCTTGACGTCTCTGAGTTCTCAATTTATGAAGTGAATCAACACACTCTTGTCTTAACTTTGAGTGACATACTGTCCCCATAGGAACTTAGCATTAATGGCTCTGCTTCTAGTCTTTTAACAGGAATGCGATTCTTCTTTCTGGATGTAATTCCATAGAAAGCTTGTACATAGTCTTCAGATCATTATTCCTTGTGTGGCTACCAATTTTTGTCTTAATCTGCACGTGTATGTTTCAGGACATTCAGAACATGAACTAGGGCCTCTGACCTAACTGCACATCTTACACAAATGGGATATGACAGAAATCAGTTTCCAAGAGCCTGCAGATGGTACTAGATTTTGTGACTATTTGTTTAAATTAGGTAATGGTAGAGAAAGTAGGTATTCTGTAAATGCTCTTATTTCCTTCTCATGTTCGTGATGCCTGAGAAAACAATAAAGGAACTCAACAACCATTTTTACCTTCGATTCTTTTTTCCTGTAGCATTTCTTAGCCCAACAAAAAGTCTCCAGATTTTATGTGTCTTTTTCCTTTATAAAAGTTTAAACAAATATCTTGGAAAATGGCCCTTCCAGTAAAGCAAAGTTAACTTCATTTCTTGACAGTTTCCCTGAGAGCCACTATACTGGTTCGTAGGGGCGTTGAACTCTTGGAAGTGGAAGGACAGAGGTAATATTCTGGGAGAAATAGCCAGTACAATCATTATTTGTACATTTCAGAGCACTTGTTTAAAAGCTCATTAGGTGGAAGAAATATGGGAAGAAGCATGAGCTCTCTCAATCAATAATGTAGAACCCCTCCCCCCCTGCTCAAAAGACAGTGTTCTTACCTGTTCACTACTTGGTCATTCGAACTTTTGAGCCATCTTGGGCACTTAGCCTTGAACTTAAAAGCCTCTAAATTCTGAGAGTAGTAATGATACACTGCTTCAGTCTTTCGGGTAGCATATTTCTATCCTTTTCTAGCCATTCTCATTGAAAAAATCAATCGCTTTCTAAAAAAGTCAAGTGATTGTTTTGTCCACTCTACCCCATGAAGAACAGTAGATCTTATCCAGTCTTGTGGCTTCAGTTCCCACCTCTACGCCAATGGCTCCCAGTTCTCCATCTCTTGCCCAGACAGATCTCTCTCTCCTGAGCCCCTGACAACCAACTACCTGCTAAATTTCTCAATTTGAATGTACCAGAAGCACCTCAATGCTATGTATTCAAAACTTCCCTTCTTTCCATACTTTAATTTCTTCTTTCATCTTTAATTTCTTACCCAAGTGCATGGCCCCACTATTGACCTAGTTTCCCAAGCCAGCAACCTATTATCTTGACCCATCCCTGTCCATCATCCCCCACATGCAAATGTCAAGTCTTTTTGATTTTGCTTGCTAAACAGATCTCAAATCACTTCTCTTCATCATCATTGCCACTCACAGTTTAGACCACTAACATTTCTCACCTCAATTACTGCAAAATTTTTCTAAATCACTTCCTTGTCTTTGGTCTCTGTCCTTGAAGATCTAATCTAGCTAGAGTGATCATTCTAAAACACAAATCTGATCATGTCATTCTTATACTACAAATGATGTATTGGATGTCCACTGCCCTCAGAATTAAGTCCAAATTTCTCAACCTAGGTTTATAAGATTTTCATGATCTGGTCCCTACTCATTTCTACAGTTTCAGCCCCCTCCCACCTCCTCTTCCCCCAAACCTTGTCAGGGCCACAATGAGCTTCTTTTTGTGTGCCTTATTATTTCCTGGTCTTTGCATATACCACACTCACCACCTGGAACACTCTGGCTTCTCTGCATCACCTGATACTGGTTATCTGCTACACTCAGTCTCAGATCTCAGTGTAAGTGGCATGTTCCCTGGGAAGCCTTCCCAGAATCACTCACGCCCTAGATTGAGTAAGGTACCTTACTATATTCCTGTAATGCTCCCCACTTACCCTTGTGTTTTCATTTTTTGCTTACTTGTCTGTGTCCTTCTACTAGATCGGTAGCTCCCTATGGACAAATAGAGTGTCTTGTCTACTTTTACATCGCTTCTAAAGTGATATTGTAAAGGTCTTGTAAAGAACCTAGTAAAGTTCTAGAACCAGTATTTCTCAACTAACAGTTGTTGAATGAATGAATAAAAAGTTATAGAAATAACAGGTTCCCTGGCTGCTGGAACATTTATAAATAAATGTTAAATTATTCTGACTGCTTGGATTAGCAAGTAAGCCTGTAGACCTAGGCCAGATTGGAGAAAATCAAGACTCTGATTTTTGGTAGAGCCTGGCCTAGATTAAACTGACTTGAGAGCTAGTTGTTTCCTTAAGAATCTGAGGCATGTGACTTGTAAAAAGCCCCTAATCCCTGATTCCAATAGAAATAATTTCATCTTCAAAACGGGTTATAAACTAGGCAGAGTGAATTTGCTTTTCTTTTCCTTGGTGGAGTATTCTTCTAGGGATTAGATGGTTTCAACCTTAGATTCCAGAAAAACAAATAAGAGAAGAAGATTAGTGCTACAGAACAATGCAGTGACAGAGGTTTTGAATGGAAGGGTTGAATAGTTAGAATATTTTTATGGGAATATGCCAGAAACTGAGGTGAACAAGAGATAAAGCCCCTGCTGTAGAGAAGGGAGGAGTCAGACAGCAAGCAAACAAATAAATCAAGAAGATAAAATCAGAAAGTGATCAATGTTATGATGTGAAAACAGGCTGACTGATAGAGGGTGGGGGGAGGGAGGGGGCTGCTTACAATAGGGGGTCAACGAAGGCCTCTTTAAAGAAGTGACTTTTGGGGCGCCTGGGTGGCTCAGTTGGTTAAGCGACTGCCTTCGGCTCAGGTCATGATCCTGGAGTCCCAGGATCGAGTCCCGCATCGGGCTCCCTGCTCGGCAGGGAGTCTGCTTCTCCCTCTGACCCTCCTCCCCCTCATGCTCTCTGTCTCTCATTCTCTCTGGCTCAAATAAATAAATAAATAAAATCTTAAAAAAAAAATAAAAAATAAAGAAGTGACTTTTGAGCTGAGATGTGAATAATGAAAAGGAGGCAGGCATGTAAAGAAATGAAGGAAGAATAATCCTGTTGGAAGGAATAGCAAGTGCAAAGAATAAATTTGCAAGTTCAAGGAACAGAAGAAAAAACAATGTGGCAGGGCAGATGAGCACAAGGAAGTGGGCGGGAGCTGATGGAGCAAAGCCTTCAGCTTGTGCTGGGGAGTTCGCTTGAATAAACAGGGTACTGGGAAGCCACTGGAGGGTTCTAAGCCAGTGACTGGCTTTACCTAAATATTCTTGAATTTATAGACTGAGGAGGAAGGAGTTAAAAGTGAAAGAAAAAGTATTTTTTCAACCTCTCTTACTTAAACTAAAACCATGTGTTTGTGCTTTTCAGCATTTCAGGACCCAGAATGATTTGTTGATACATTAAAATGCATTTATTATACATTCCATTTCCTTAATTGAAGGAGAATTTAGAAATATCCCTGCCAATAGTGTTTCTAGGTGAAGAATCAACATTCCCTGGACATTTAATTTTTTTTTTATTATTCCTACCAAGGGGAGATTAGAAAGTAATTTTGTTTAAGAATTAAAATTAAAGTAATTACTAATTTTAACCTATTCTGCTCCCATGTGGTTATCTCAATTAAAATCAGAATCTGTAACAGTCACATCCAGCTGGAATTCAGGGTTTTAAAACCTTTCATTCTAGACCTTTAAGTGAATAGCTGAAATCTTGCAAATCTCTGCTTAATTGCAATTTACACAGCCTTTCTAGTGAAACTATGAGGTTTAAATGTGAATTGAATCTGAGTTCAATTAAAAAGTTATTTGGACGGCATTCCTTGTTAGGAAATTTGATTTACATGGCGTTTGTTGATGATTGTAAAGCTTGGTTTGTTGTCTATAATTCAGAAGCTTTATGTGGTTCTCTGTCAAAATAAAAATGTAATACACTGTAATACTGAAACAATATTTTTTTTCCTAAGGAGCTCAAAGCACTTTACTGATGTTTTCTCATTAGTCCTCACCATTTCCCCAAGGTAAGTAGATGGAAAGTATTATGCACATTCAGTAGAAGGGGGAACAAAGCCAAGAGAAGTGAATGAACATGCCCAAGGTCATATAATACGTCATGGCAGGGGAGGGATGAATCTCAGGTCTTCTAATTCCCAGGGATCTAGCATTTTGTAATGCAGGGCAAGGTACCAAACTAGTTCTTGTTTAGTTTGGTACATTTGAATCCCCATGTATACAATTACAGTGAACTAATAATACATCTGTTCTAAGCTGTATCTCTCTGTTTGCTGTTTACATTGGCAATAATTATTAACTGTTATTTTTTTTTAAGATTTTATTTATTTATTTGAGAGAGAGAGAGTGAGAGTGGGGAGAAGGGCAGAGGGGGAGGAAACGGGAAGAGAGAGAACCTCAAGCAGACTCCTCAGAGAGCCCAGAACCCAAGGTGGAGCTCCATCTCACACCCCTGAGATCATGACCTGAGTAAAAACTAAGAGTCCCATGCTTAACCAACTGAGCCACCCAGGTTCCCCAATAATTATTAACTGTTATTTTCAAATGAAGACATTTGGGGGGGTTAAAAATGCAGTAAGATTAAAATATTTATCTCATATATTGCACGTGGGTTGTCTGTCTAGGAACATACTCTATAGGATATAGGAATTTTATCATTTTGTTAAAGACTAAATTTGTTGCTTGCTATTTAAGGAATTAGAAATGTAAACACAGACACACATACACACACTTCATTGTATCGTTTTCTCATGCAATGTTTTTCCTCCATAATAGGATATTTGAAATCTGTGAGCTCCTATAAAAAGTTAAAGTTGTTTAAGCTTTGGTTCTTAGGTTTTAAAGTGTTTACATGTCCTCTCATTTTAGTATATGTTCTTGCTTTTTTGCCTTCTTTTCTCTCTCTCCCATTTGGAATTTTTGTAAAAAAATTCCAAACACACATAAGCACAGCAAATATAGTATAATAAACCTCCATATACCCTTCACCCTGATTATAATTACATATAATCGTAATCACATAATTATAAAATTTTGCAACATTTATTTGTCCCTGTTTTTGCCTTTGCTGAAATTTCAAAAAGTACATCTCAGACATCAAGTCACCTCATCCCTGCATACTTGACCTATGAATCTCTAAAAATAGGAACTTTATTTTTTTAATTTATTTTTTAAAGATTTTATTTATTTATTTATTTATTTATTTCAGAGAGAGAGCAAGAGCAAGCTGGGGGAGGAGCAGATGGAGAGGCAGAGAACCCCAAGCAGACTCTATGCTGAGCACGGAGCCCAAGCCAGCCAGATGTGGGCGGATCCTGCAACCTGGAGATCATGACCTGAGCCAAAATCAAGAGTCTGTCACACCCACTGAGCCACCCAGGTGCCCCAAATTAGGAATTCTTTATTTATTTTTTAAAAGATTTTATTGATTTATTTGACAGAGAGAGACAGCGAGAACAGGAACACAAGCAGGGGGAGTGGGAGAGGGAGAAGCAGGCTTCCCGCGGAGCAGGGAGCCCGATGCGGGGCTCGATCCCAGGACCCTGGGATCATGACCTGAGCTGAAGGCAGACGCTTAACAACTGAGCCACTCAGGTGCCCCCCAAATTAGGAACCCTTAAATCACACTCATACTGCCATTATTACACCAAAAATTTAACAATAATGCCTTTATGTGATCTAAAATCCATTCCTTAATAAAGTTTCTCAGATTATTAAAAAAAAAAAAGCTCCTCATATGGGTGCCTGAGTGCTGTAGTCGGTTCAGCGTCGGACCCTTGGTTTTGGCTCAGGTCGTGATCTCAGGGTTGTGAGATCAAGCCCCCTGTCAGGTTCCCTGTTCAGCAGGGAGTCTGCTTCTTCCTCTCCCTCTGCCCCTCCCACTTCTGCTCTATCTCTCAAATAAATTAAAATCTTTTTTGAAAAAGTCTTGTGATGAGCACTGGGTATTATATGCAATTGATGAATTCTTGGACACTACATCTGAAACTAATGATGTTCTATAGGTTGGTTATTTGAATTTAAATTTTAAAAAAGTCTTTTCATAGTTGGTTTGTTCAAAGCAGGATGCAAACACATGGCATCTGGTTACTGTGCAGCCCAATCTGGAGCAGCTCTTCTCCACCCACTGCTCTTGACCAGTGGCAGAAACCAGGTGAGCTGCCCTGAAGAATGTCCCACATTCTGAAATTATCTGTTTGCTTCTTTGTGGCATCATTTAACTTATTTCTCTATCTCCCATATTTGCTACTGATGGAAGTAAACTCCAGAGGCTTGATTATATTCAAGTTCATTTTTAAAAAAATTGTTGCTGCAAGAACACTTCACAGAGACACTGTGAGCTTCCTAGACCACTGTATGAGGAGGCCCACATGTCTGGTTGTTCCACTCTTGGTGATGGTAAGATTATTAGAGGGTCCATGTAGTGACAGCGAACCCCTCCCTTGTAAAGTTCCCCATCAGCCCTTCCAATAATGGTATCAACCGTTGACGATCTTTGCCTGAATCAGTTATTTCAGGGATTTCAAATAATTATTTTACAAAGCTATCATTCCTTCCACACTTAGCTGAAATTCTCTGTAAACAAGAATGTTTCCTCCTCAACTAAACCTATTAGCTTAAACGGAGAATTGATGCTTAATTCTTTCCTTTGATTTGACAAGGGGTTGGTATCCCAGTTACATTCATCGGTGTCCAATGAAGTGGGTTTCAGATAACTGTATTCATGATTTTTCTTGATACTCAAATTCATGCACTGAATTTTTACTTCTAACAGCAGCAGACAGTGGAAGAATATAAAACAATCTATATTGTGTTTCGGAGAAAGCAATGGAACAGCACATAGGCACTTCTCTCTAGTATAAGGTACTTCCCTGACTCAACTGAGCCTTTTCTTTTGTTTCCTCTGGCTTTCCTTCACTCTCTCATGGGTATGAATGGGGTGTAGCAACCAAAGAGGAGGAAAAAGAGGGGGGAAAGGGCAGGTACAAACAGGAGGGGTAGAATTGTGATTCATGGTTCAAAGCAAGCATCCTTGAAAAAAGAAATACAAAGGAACCAAAAAATACTCCTATACTACCTGCAACCTTGAAGGAAATGAACCAACTATAGGAAGTTCTTGATAACTTTAAGGTATGTAACACTGAGCTTTATCAGTCTTTTGCCTTAATAATTGTGTAATTAATTGGTGAGAGTAGCTAAAATGGGGAGATGCTGATGACCAAGACTTCTTGCAATGCTAAACCTTTCATGTTGTACATCAGAAAAAGATGAAATGCCCTTATAAACCCATAAGCCAAGTTGGATTGTACTTTTGGTTTACCTGTGAGCCCACAGGGTTTGTGGGATACTACCATTAACAGGGAACATGGCCCTGTTTATGCAACTGCCACAGGCCTAACTGGTTGGATAACTTCTTTCTAATAACAACCCTTTATTCAACAACAATATATTTTTTATTGTAGGTGTCAGAAATAATTTCATCCTTTGCTCATATACAAAACGAAGTTGGGAGACTAGCTTTCAGCAACGAAGAGTATACTAACATTTTAATATCTTTTAATGTTAGAGATAGTTACATAACATAGAAGATATTTCCCAAATTAAAAGGGTTGACAACATTTTCTGAATGGTTTAAAAATTCATGTTGAAAAATCATCCCTCAGAATAAGAATGCTTTGTTTTTCATTCACCTTCCTGTAATGGAGATTAATCCCTTTAAGTGTAAAACTTTAGACTGCCCTGCCAAGTTACACATTCTAAAGATCAAATCTTAAAACACAGCCCAACATTCCTCAAAGACAAACAACATTAGGGATAGAGGTCTTAGAATATTTGAAGATAGGTGGGAGTAATAAATTACTGACCTTTTATGGAGAGCAAGCTTCAGTGGTGTCTTTTTCTAAAAACAGTTGAAAAGCATCTTGACACTCAATTCTGCTGTCAATGTAGAGATAGTCCTTGTGGGGAAAGTTATCCAAAGGTTAGACTGGGAAAGTTTGAATAATGAGTTCCCAGAGGTTAAATGGAAATGACTGATTTTTGGTGTCTTGAGAGTATTTCTCATTAAGTAGCGTATATATTTGTGGATGGACATATGAGAGTTGGCATGGAATGTGAAGATCTTTGTTTCACACATTAACACCTACTAGGGAGAAACCACCATGAAAGAGGCACTAAACAACCAGACAGACAAAATGACTTGGCTGGTTGATGTCAGGCAGCCTACGTCATTGACCACCCCACAGCTGGCATGATGGGCACATGGACAGAGCCACGGGGAAAAACAGAGACTGCGTATGAGCCCAACTGCGCAGGCCACCACTTACGGAATCTGATCTAATAGTGTCACGGTCCAGTGGGCAACGTGTCAGTAACGAAAGCAATGTTGAGCCACCACTGCAACAGTGTTTCCCAAGGAAGGGATACCAAATAGCACCTTGGTAAGAAGTTGAATACACTGGACCCCTTCCACTTATTTTTTTTGACAGTAATAGGCAAATATTCTGGTTATATGCTAGCTTTTTCTGCCTACAGAGCCTCCGCTAGCACCACTGTCCAAGAGCTTATGGAACATTTGATCCACCAACATGGGATCCCACATAATAGCCATCAGACCAAGGACCCACTTCACAGCAAAGGAACTGTGAGAATGGACCCATGACCATGGGATTCCCTTGGCTTTATCACATACCATCCCAACCAGAAGCTATTGGCCAGACAGATATTTGGAATGGCTTGCTGAAGACATGCTTAAGTATCAGCTCAGGGCCAATAGTTTGTAAGGACGGGGCACCATCCTCAGGGTGCAGTGTCCCCAGTAGAACAAGTTCATGATACTAGGAGACAAAAGGTCAAAGCAGGCATGATCCTACTTACCATCATTCCAGTAACCCACCTAGGGAATTTGTGCTGACCATCTCCTTACATTAGGTTCTTCAGGATTAGCGATTCTGATCGCCAAAGGGAACTGTTTTCCCCCAGGGAAAACAGTAAGAACCTCATTAAGCTACAAGCAGGCTATCCCTGAGCATTTCAAGCTTCTTGTGTTAAGGGACCAGCAAAGGTGAAGAGGAGTCACTATTCAGGCAGGAATAATTGACCCTGATCATCAAGAGGAGGCAGGGCCACTGTTACACAATGGAGGCATGGAGGAACATGTTGTGGAACTCAGGAACTCTACTTGGGTACCTCTTGCTACACTCTTGCCAGATGGTGGTGGAAACAGATGAGAGAGATGAGAGTAAGTACCCCTAGCTTGAGAAGGACATGGAGACAAGGGGCTCATTCCCCTTAGGAATGGTCAGGCCACCAGCTAAGCCACCGAAACCGAGATGCTACCTGAGAGTGAGGGGATTCCAGAATGGTGAGTGGCGGAGAGATACACTGAGTCTTGGTTGCAGGCCCAAGACTAGGCTCAGCAATAGCAGGTGTACTTTGTTTTGCTAGCCTTCCCCTCCTGAGGAAGGGAGGCCTGCTGGATATACACAAAGCACAGGGGTTATCTGGCAGTGCACCTGACAGACTGCCCTCAGCTGTCGGTTCTTGTGGGGATTGCCTGAGCTGCAGAGATCTGCCTTCCCCAAGGTCACACCCTTCTCGGGTAGCCCATACGCAGTGAAGGGTTAAGGTAAGGATATAAAGGCCGGGCTCATTTGGCCCAATGTGCGACAAGTCTGAGGGGTGATCTGATGGAAGCTCCAGAGCTCCCTAAGGAATTGCCTGAGGCGTGCACTGAAGCTTGACTTCTCCCTCTGCTCAATCCTTTCTCTCTCCCCTGGCAAATATACCAACCAGTAAGCTGCGCCTGAAGGTCCACTTCCCAGAGGAGTACACAAACTGTGATGATTGGTTACAGAGAATCCTGCTTTCATGAATTTTCTTATCAGCCAGTTTCTCTGGTTAGTCATGTCTATGTGGGGTGGACAGACTGCCCAGGCAGAGCTGGCCTCTCGCCTCTCCGCCACCACACCACTGAGTTTCCTCCTTTCGTTACAGCACTCACCACCTCGTGTTCAATTGTCGTTTATGCCCCGCGTCAGTCTGCCTTTCTGGCCTGCTACTCTCAGTCTGGAAACAAGGGATCTTTTCCTCACCAACCCTTTGTGTTCCCAGTGTCTAATGCATAATCAGTGCTCAAACTATGCGGTTGAATGGGGATAAAGGGAAGAAAAAGTCTTCACTTTCAACAAGGCTTTTGTTTCACTCCTTCTTGAAGTTCTAAGCCCTTTATGAAACAAACAAAAAAGATCGTCATCCGACTATTTTCTACATTTGACTCAGTGTCGAAAAAAGTCATACTGATCACATTGGAACTTATCTTCCCTTTGTGTTGATTATGAATCAAGTGGTAAATGGCTACCAGCAGCAGCAGAGCAGGACCTGGTTTTCCAAGCAGGGGTGAAGTGTGAGTCCTGTCCACTACTCTCATCACTCTCCTTGAAGTCAGTACCTCTGTGCTGACACATGCAGTCACCATTCACTGAAAAGCTGCTATGCATTGGGTGCAGTGCTATCCTCGGAAGTCTAACCTAATGAGGAAGACAGATGAGTAAATAAAACTTGGACGCAGATAAGCCATGTTTTTCCTCAAACACCTGTGACAGCATCAGTACCAGGACAAGAGAGAAATGTGAAGGTTTCTTTGAAATGAAGTAATAAAAGCCAACACTAAGTAGAGTTTCATTGAAGACACACACACATACCCACAACCAAACCGTCCCCACCTCCACCCCCACCCCTTTTCTTCCATAGGTGAGTAGCTAAGGAATCACAAACCTTTCCAGAAGAAGATAGTAATAGAAAGGGCAGGTTATTTACGGGAAAAGAAATTAGGTGATTAGATGACAATGAAAGGTTTGTGCAGTAGAAGTTCTAGGAAGATTGTACCAAAGATGAGCTCAGGGATCAGTGGGGGGCACCAGAAGACTCATGTTCTCTCTTTCTCTCTACTTTGAGGGGGATGTGGATTCGGGGAGCAGGCAAAGAATGGATTCATAGTCCTTTCTTATAAAATGAGAACCTAACATTTAAATTAAGTGTTTAAAGGGATAGAATGGGAGGGATACAAAGTTTTGTACCAGGATATGAATTAATTACTTGCACATGGAAAAAGAACAAAGTGTCAGAAAGTTAATGCATCTTCTGGAAGACTAGCACAAGAGCTGACATCAGCAAGATAATAAATTTTACACTAAATTAATGAGTTGCCCTTTGTCAACAGTAAGAATGCTACAGCGCCCCCATCAGTAGGACTTGCTCTGTGAAGAATAATCGTGGATTTGTCCTAAACCAGCTCTACTCTTTTACTCTTTGGTCAGGAGTGAGAGCAGTGTACAGGTTAGGAATTAGCAGGATCTGTACTTAAGCACTCACAGAAGATCACACGATCAGGGGAGAACCCTGTTTGGCAAGCGTCATAGTCAGAGGAATATGCCAAGGCAGATGCCAAAAGATAAACGGAACACAGCACTGATTGAGGCAAGATGGAAAGTTTCACCATCATCCAGGTGTCCACTGCAAAGCTCTAGGAACGTCCCTATTAAGCTTTAGTCCTAAAGCCTACATGGAACCTTGTGTCTTACAACTGGGTAGATTGTGTGGGAGCCACAGAGACTGCTTTTCCTCTGACCTAAAGTCCACCCTGAAAGCATGCTCTCTCCTAACTCTTGGTCTCACCACTCCAATGGTGGAATGAGCCAAGGGGAGATAAACCTAAGGAAAATGAACCAGTTAAAAGAACAAAGACTAACAACATGGGTGAATAGCACAGACATAACAGTGAGCAAAAGAAGCCAGATACAAAAAGAACATACTGTATGATTCCATTTATATCAAGTTCAAGAACAGCAAAACTAACATATGGTGACAGATGTCAGAATAGTAGTTATCTCTGGGTACAGGCTGGTGGGGGTGTTAGATATTGCCTGGAAAGGGATTCAAGATCTCTTTGGGGCTGTGAGGAATGTTCTGTGTCTTGATCTGGGTAGGAGCTTCCTGAGTGTATCCAATATGTAAAAATTCATTAAAATATACATTTAAAACGTCTACGCTTTCTGTATGTTACACCTCAAGATGGGGTAGAAAAAAATTTAATTTACTTACTTTTTAATTCACTTACTTTTTTAAATCACTTATTTTTCACCCCATTTCCCTTTCCTTCCTTCCACCCCCGCAACACACCTTCACACCGCACAAGTTATATAGCTCAAGGACATTGGCCAGTTTACATCTGAGCTCCTCTTCCTCGGGAACAGTGTAGGGAGGGGCCACTTTGCATCTTCTCTAGTTGCTGCAGGGTGCCGGGGATGCGTTGGCAGCAACACAGTCCCAGACGGGGGCAATCGGTATGCGTAGAGTGCATTTCCTGAAATTTGCGAGTGAGGAGGGAAAGTCCGGAACCCTAAAGGAAAGGGACATCTGCAGACATAGGACTAGGTACTTACAGGGACTGCAGAGACTTGGTCACAAAAAGGTAGACCAGTGTCCTTTCCTGCCTGGAGGTTGCACTAACAGAAGGGGACCGGATACAGTGATAATTTTGCTCGACGCCGTGGAACTAATATCCCAGGTTCTGTGATTTCCCTGGTCTGACAAGAGGATTAGCTCCAGAATCTGCAGTGGAATTAAACTACAGGGAAGGATTGTTGTGTGGCCCCATTTTTGTGAAAGGAGCCAGGGCAATCATTAGAAATACCATCCAAAGCCAGAGAAACTAAAGGAAACTCACTCTCACCAAGGGATTAACCTGAAACCTTAGGCCCAATAACATTGTATTTTAATCAAGTGTCTTCCAAAAGGTAAGAGGCACCGGAAACCAAAGCAACCTTGAACCTCTTCAGGATGTGAGACTTTGTCTATTACCTTCACGGCTTCTAGCTTTGTGGAGAAACAGAATGTGTCACTGACATAGTGCACGTAACAGAATGGCAGGATGGACTCTCCCACTGCAATCAGTAGATGCATGAACATAAGCACGGCTTGTCTAAGATCAGACATAGATGCTATT
This sequence comes from Neomonachus schauinslandi, assembly GCF_002201575.2. Taxonomy (NCBI): domain Eukaryota; kingdom Metazoa; phylum Chordata; class Mammalia; order Carnivora; family Phocidae; genus Neomonachus; species Neomonachus schauinslandi. The sequence goes on along the minus strand of NC_058409.1, from coordinate 47,293,862 downwards.
GTAACCCCAAATCCCACACAGAGCAGCTCTCCGTCAGTCATTTAAGGACAACGTTAGCCATTTTAGCATGCAAAGACAACAACGCTGTCAGAAACATCAGCTGCATCTGAGAATACACTCCTCATCAGAGACCAGCACCAAACTGGGCAATCAAATAGCAGTCTGGTAATTAATTTAGAGATTGGTCCAAGTTAGCTGCTGGTCTTATTATTCACCAATGCCATTTATTAGAAGCCTTTTCTCCCCCCCCCCCAGTCAGGACAAGAGTACATGTTTATAAAGGTGGAAATCTTACTCCCAGGAACAGGAACTGTGCTGGTTACCTCTTCCTGAAATGCCTCTTCCAGGATGCTCTTCCTGTGCTCACAACTGTTCTGGCTCTTCTTTCCAATGTAGCAAATATGCATCTTTCTAATTGGCTTTCAAGATATTCCATTACCTGGCCTCATTCTTTTTTTAAGATTTGTTTATTAATTTGAGAGAGAGAGAGAGCAAGGGGAGGTGCAGAGGAAGAGGGACAAGCAGACTCCCCGCTGAGAGTGGAGCCTGACTCAGGGCTTGACCCCATGGCCTGAGATCATGACCCAAGCTGAAGTCAAGAGTCAGATGCCCAACCGACTGAACCACCCAGGCGCCCCCCTGGCCTCATTCTTTACAGCAAAATTTCTAACTATCTGTTGGACTCTTTCTGCTTTGTCCAGTTTAGACTTTGCTGGTGCTGTTCCCTTTACCTGGACCACCCCCTCAACTTGCCTCCCGCGTATTCAGATGTAAAGCCGGCTTCAGAACCAACTTCTAGATTCCCCTTCTACAGATGTGCAACTGTTCTGGATTCTCTTACCCATGAGTTAGAGAGTTCAGTCAGTGAGTTCATCCTCAATTCCCTCAGCACCTGAAAACAAAGTCATGATCCCTCAGACAAGTCAGTCCTCCCTCTCTTCATTTTATGGGAACAATCTTCTGTATTTTGTTATTGTTTGAGGTAATTTAGCCTTTTCCAGTACCTTAGAAGCCCATGTGGTACCTTCCTGATAACATCTTCATCTCTTTCCACCAAGAAGAACCCCATCGTAAATTTTTGGGTGAGAGTTTCTCGAGTATATATACCTAGATCTGGAAGGGAAGTTTTAAGATTTATGCGTCTTCAACTTCACCAAGTAATCCCCAATGGTTTTATAAAGTGCTCATAACAATTTATATTCCACTAGGGAAGCAGACTCTGAGACAGAGATTATGTGCAGAAAATTTATTAGGGAGAACTCTTGGGATCAGCGCCAAGTGTGGATGGGAGAGGGAAGGGGTTGAAGCCGGGCTGGACAGAGGGAGAAGTTGGGCTATAAAGCAATCGTGAGGAAAGCCTCCGCTCACTCACAGGGAGCTTTGAATCTGAGGTACTTCAGAGTTGTCCCTCTCTGGGGCTCGGGGGCTAGGCCTTCACAGTCCCACGTGGCCACGCGTTAGCTATAGGGTGCCACAGGGAGACGGCATCACTCTGGGCAAGACAATTGTCTTTAACGGTTTTGTGACACGGCCATAAACCGCATTCCCATAATGTGCCAATTGTGTCTGGGCTCTCCGTTCTTTTCCATCGGTCTGTTCATACCACACCAGCACAATCACTATTCTGCCACTGTACCCATAGACCCATTTTGTGAGAATTTCCTTAAAATACTGAGTCTTCCTATCTAAAAAAGTGGTTTATCTTTCCAGATACTGAAATCTCCTTTAATGTCCATCAATAAAGTATATAATTATCTCTATCTTGCATATGTTCTGTTAGATGTATTCCCAGATACTTTGTACTTTTTGTTGCTATTGTTTTTTTGTTTTTTTTTTTAAGATTTTATTTATTTATTTGAGAGAGAGAGAATGAGAGAGAGCGAGCACATGAGAGGGGGGAGGGTCAGAGGGAGAAGCAGACTCCCCGCCGAGCAGTCCCGATGCGGGACTCGATCCCGGGACTCCAGGATCAGTGCGTTGTCCTTGGGTAATGTAGTGTAGCAGGTGATTCCAATCGTTTCAGTGGTACTCTGCTGTGCCACATGGATCACGTCTGTCCTGTAGGATTAAGTGACAACAGAAACTGTCCCGTCAAGCTGCCAATAACTTGACTGAGATTTGAAAGCAGTAATTTCGTAGTGATTTAAAGCTAGAACCCGAGGAAGTAAACATAACAAGATTTGGGGATTCCTGTTATGTCTTTGCAGTAGAGCATTCTACTTCTATGACAACATACAAAATCCCATTATGTCAAAAATCTTGAACACATGGAGCCTTCTACAGAAGCATGATGTGTTATCTGCCAACAAGATATTAAACTAACCAAATTCATCTGGTGTTTTCTGTAAATAATTCACTATTGTTGTCTAGCGTCTTGTAAATATTGACTGGGAAAATAGAATTCTAGGAATGACTTATCCTATTTTCTGGGATTTCACTGAAGAAAGAGCATATTGTTTCTTTTGTGCATTTCATGTCAGCATTGTTTTACTATTATAATTTCTTTTTTTTTTTTAAAGATTTTTATTTATTTATTTGAGAGAGAGAGAATGAGAGAGAGCAAGCACATGAGAGGGGGGAGGGTCAGAGGGAGAAGCAGACTCCCTGCCGAGCAGGGAGCCTGATGCGGGACTCGATCCAGGGACTCCAGGATCATGACCTGAGCCGAAGGCAGTCGCTTAACCAACTGAGCCACCCAGGCGCCCTACTATTATAATTTCTTGTTAATATTTTATTCTTAGGACCATGAAGTCATAATTTTTTCCAAACTGAGTTGTTATTTCTTTGAAAGTTAATAGTATGTATATTTCACAATCTTCATGATCATCATTAACAACAAGCAATAAGTGCATATCATATAGGAAGCCCTATTGCATAGAGTTTGGAGGATACTAGAATATATGGCACACAGTTTCTGCTACCTGGTAGTTGACTGTCTAGATGGAGAGATAAGATGTCATCAGATGATATAAAAGATAATCATAATACCAGCTATTTTATGGATTACTATGTTCTGCTAATATGGTAAGTGCTTTTTATAATTATTATAATCCTCACAATAACCGAACATAATAGGTAGTATGTCTCCATTTTACAAATGAGAATACCAAACTTAACAGAAATTTTGAACATGACTGTGAAGATTTATTCCTTTCTTCAATAATGATCACCTCTTGAGTATCAGAATCATAGTATATAAGAATTCAGGGGACAGAGAGCTCTGTTTGATAGCACTCAATCTGAGCTTTGTAGCTTAGTTGGGTTTTAGCTCCTGGAGAAGAGGGAAAGCAAGCAAGCAAGAGGGAAGGTATTCCCAGAGGTCGAAAACATGAAAGCAAATTTGGTGAGAACAGTTGGGCTCAAGTGAGTATAAGTAGGAGAGTGAAGGTGAAATTCTATCAACAAATACTTCTAAAAGCCTGGCAAACGTGGTTTGGGGACAAGCGGTTGAGTGCTTTAGGTATGAAACTAAGGAGTTTAGACTTATTCCACAGGAAGTGGTGATTCAAAAATGATTTAACACATGTTTAAATTATTTAAATGATAGTTGTACCATATGCATGTTTAAAAAATTCAATAATACAGAAGTATAGAAAGAATAAGGCAAAAATTCTCCTCCCTCCCACCATACCATAATTTTACTTCCCAGAAACAGTCACTGTTAATAGTTTGGGTTCCATCCTCCAACCTTTTGAAATTCATAAAAATATGGATCTACTTTTTAACATAAGTGGAATATACCATCATGTTTTTTGGCCACCTGTTTTTTGTGGGGTTTTTTTTGGTTTGTTTTTTTCACTCAGTAATGTACCAGGAATACTGCTGCATGTTAATACATGCTATGAGGATTCTTGGGCAGCCCCAAGCATTTCAAAGCTTGGATGCACTGAAATGGAAAAAAAAAATTAGAAAAAATATATTAAAATATATTAACATAACCAATGTTGCAATAAATATCCTTGTATGATTATCTTCCTTGCCCAATTATTTCTTTAGGCTATGTTCCTAAAAGTGGAATTGCTGAATATATATATACATTAAAATTTGATATATGTTTGCAAATTGTCCTCTGGAAAAATTATGTCAGTTTCTACGGTCAAAGAAAGTGTTTTGGAATGCTTTTTTCTCTGCACCTTCACCAACATCAGATCATATCAACAAAGAAGCTTTTGAGCAAGGATGTGACATGATCATAACTGTGGTATGTCAGGTAGCTGGCTAATTCCAGATCATTGTTTTTAATGCATGATGCATTGTCTATTTTTTTTTAAGATTTTATTTATTCATTTGAGACACAGAAATAGAGAGAGAGCATGAGCAGGGGGAGAGGCAGAGGTAGAGGGAGAAACAGGCTCCCTGCTTAGCCAGGAGCCTGATGTGGGGCTCGATCCCAGGACCTGGGATCATGACCCGAGCCAAAGGCAGATGCTTAACCATCTGAGCCACCCAGGCGCCCCTCATTGTCTATTTTAAGTCTCAAAGCCAACAACGGGGTAATCAGACACCTTAGAAATGAAGATTTCTAATGTAGTAGGAAGTCGACTGAATGTAATAAATCTCACCTGCCAGAATACTAATCCTACTATGTTAAGCCAATGGTTCTCAAACCTTGGTGTGCACTGAAATCATCTGGGGAGCTTTAAAGACTATCAATGTCTGGGTCCCATGTCCAATGTCTGGGTCCAAAATTCTCACTTAATTTGTCTGAGCCTGGGCATTGAGATTTTTGTTTTTTTAATCCCCTTAGGTGATTCTAACATGAGCCACAATTGAGGATTCCTGCTTTAAATGTTAATTTTAGAAGTTCTGGAATTCCATGCCCACCCACCTCATAAATATGCCTGATGTAGCTTCCTTTTTCTGAGGCTGTCTTGAAAGTATGATATGCATTCCACATTTGGGGGAGATCTCACTAGATTCAAACCAGGCACTATATAGTAACAGTCTGAAGAAATTTATATTTCTTTTGTTGGCAAAGATCCTAGATTGTATTCCAAGGCTGAATTTCATTTCTACACTTTTAAGCCACAAAGGCTAAGAAATATAAGTATTCACGGCCTTGAGTCAGACATTCTGTTCGGACTCAGGTGAATTAAATAGAGGTCTGGTTAATCTGCAGAAAACAAACAAAATGACAAACACGGTTCTTAGAACATTCCTTGGAAGGGGAAATGTTAAGTTAGAAGCTCTGGCCTGACTGACATACAGAGAAAGCAGCGTTTATACAAGGCAATATTAGTAGAATAATGAATGATTAGTCTAGTGGAGAATTGTTCTTCAAGTATTTCAACTGTGTGAGTTCCGATTTTTCCCATCTTGTTACTCTATAATCTTCAAACATATGGAGTATTGGAAGGATAATCCCATCATGTTGGGAGGGATGAATGTCCCCTCACTTTACCGCCCAGGAGAATGAGTAACTCACTTGCCACAGACCTCAGGATATTTTGGTACTCCATGTCAACCTCTCGTTGCCAAGCAGCAGCTGACACTTGAAAGAGAGCTTCTGCCCTTCAGAGATGGAAACTGATCTCTAAACATTGCTATTCTGAGTTTCATATTTGCCTGGGTTGGTAACTTTCTAGGTATTATGAGAAGCAGGTTGCTGATCTTGGGCAATAGCATCTCACTGCAAACAGGATGTCCCTGGGTGTGATGGTAAACCAGCTCTGTGGGGCAGAAGTCAGGTGGGAGAGGGCTGATTTCCAGCGTTTGCCAATTTCTGTGGTGTAAATGCTTCCATTGTGACTGATTTTAGGTTACCAAGGTCTAATAACCAGCACTCAAAATCATGAATATTTAACAATCAGCTCTCACCATCTGGCTCTAGTATGCGGCGGATTCTACCTCACCAAGAATCAACAATCTTGGTTTTCTGGTGAGTGACTACAGATTGACAGCTAAAATACACTGCGATTATTAGACTTGAGGCCATTTTGTTATTTAAAATTCAGTGTAGGTAAGCAGGAAAGCCCAGCTCACACCTAGATCACAAGTTTCTCAGCATGGACTTTCAAAGACTCCAAGGTCTAACAATGTGAAAGCTAAGCTATTAGCACTTTTAGGAGGTTTATTTATAAGAATTTTTATAAGAATTATAGTCTAAAGTAAACTAATTATTTGGGGCTAGAACCATGGAATTTATTGAAATTTAAAGGATATTCAACCTAACAACTAAATCAACTTATTAGCAGTAATGGTTGCATGCTTGACCATGCCCCTTTTTTCTCATGAAGTTCAAATGCTCTTTGAGAAGAGAGCAGCTGTTCCAGATCCCATTTTGTTTGACCCAACTATAAGTTGTAATCTCTTTACTTTAGAGAAAGGATTTATTTTCCTTGTGAAGTCCTGTGTCCCTCAAGTGGATGCCTTCCAGAATAGAAAGGGGCACTGTTTGGCCTGGTTCCTATTTGGAAAAGGAACTGTCTATGTCATCTTAGGAAACGATCATTTATCAGTTTGTAAGAGGTAGTCATTATTTTTATTTAGCACTATTCCCTTAAAAGTATATGAAATGTGTGAGTAAAACATGTCAGTTAATTATTATTTGAAATAATCACGTGTATGTGCTTTCTATGCCACCATGTCATAAAAACTGCTTATTGTATCCCCATACAAAGATAATAACACCTTGCATTTGTAAAGAGGTCGAGAGTATTCAAGATTCTGAATAAATGTTAGTTTGTATCCTCACTTGTATCTTCAATGTGTTAATTAGTATCCTTCCTTGTAAAAGCAAACACAAAAATAATACCTGCTTCATGGGGTTATTTTGAGGATTAAATGAGATAATATGAATAAAGCACTTAGCATAAGCTTGGCATTTGGTAGCTTGGCACAGTAAAAATCAAGAAACTTTATTTTTGCAGTGCTATTCTTTTGTCCCTTTCAGGGTTCTTTAATTAATCCAATCTCATAGGATCTTTTATTATAGTCATGTGAAGTATGTAAGGTAAATATCACTATAGCCCTTTTATTTTTTATTTTTAAATTTTATTTACTTATTTATTTATTTATTTATTTTGAGAGAGAGAGAGCGTGTGTGAGTGGTGTGGGGGGGGGGGGCGGGGAGCAGAGGGAGAGGGAGACAGAGAATCTTAAGCAGGCTCCACGCCCAGTGCAGAGTCTGATGTGGGGCTGGATCTCACGACCCTGATATCATGACCTGAGCCGAAACCAAGAGTCACATGCTTAACTGACTGAGCCACCCAGGTGCCCCTATTATAGACCTTTTAAAGATAAGAAATGAAGGCTTAGAAAAATCAACGGTTTGATTTCCCCATTTGATTCGAATTCCCCAGATGGAACAGCTGGTAAATGGCAACCTGGGATGGGTTTTTCATTATAATACATTATATATAATTAACCATAATTCTATTTTGCTGACTCAAAATCGGGCTAAACTGACAAATAGCAGGAAAAGCAGTATTCTAATCAGAAAATTTTTTTTCATTCACAAGTAATGTAAAGATTGCTAGCTATTGATTTTGGAAATATTATTATTTCTTAAAAACAACCATGAGTTTTTTCTATTGGTTGCAACAGCAGAAACTATTTCTAACTCTCCTTTGTGCTGAATGCTATGTTCACAGCTTTATCCTTTTTGATCCCCAGAACAACTCTCTATGACAGGAATTCTATTCTTTGTATAGATAATCAGTAATAGCTAATACTACCACCACTTACTCTGTGCCAGACACAGTGCCCAAGTGTTTTACATGTATTGTCTCATTTTAAGCAGCTCGACAACCTTCTGAGATAGGGAGATAACCATGTTACTATTCCAGTTTGCTAATGAACTTGATATATAGACAAATTTGCTGGAATTATAGAGCAGGGAACTTTTTCTTAGGCCTCATCTCTGTGTAATTACATAATTTAAAGGTCCTGCAAGGATTATCTTTCCAGAGCCAGTTGCATTAAAAATAATCACTGAAGTACAGATTGGAGAGAAAACAGTTGTTGGGGCAAAATTCTGTTCCAAGTATGTTTGTGCCTTCCCTGATACTACCCCTCCCCCAGAGCTGTAGGATAACAAGATATGCTATGAAAAAACTTGAATTCTGGGGAGTCATTGTATTAGTCAGGCCCTATCCCATTTGAGTAAAAATAAATTCAGTTTGGCCACAGCACACTGAAGAGGAAACTATTCTTAACACCCAGTAACACATCATAGCCTTTCCAAAGATAAAAACGGTGATGGGGTCAAAGAAGTATGTTGTTTCAGGGCGTATGTTGCTATTATTAAAACAGTCTCTCTGCAGGAAGTATACACAGACAGCACACAAAAACAGGAAAGTCACTCAGGAACCTGCTTTAAAACTCCTGGTCTGAACTCATGAAATTGCCCTAAAGTCACAAGGAATGGAGATCACAAATTAGAAGTCCTGAGAAGAACACAGCTTTTCTCCTACTTTAACTTGAGCAGTACTGTATTTTCAATCCTGTGAAAACTGATCCACATGGACTAAGGAATATAACATTTTACCCCAACCCCATCATTTTACAGATAAAGAAACTAAGATTACAAGATTACTAAGATTACGATGGATATCTATCTAGCGTTTTTGCCTGCCCAGAATTTATTTCCTCTTCTGGTAACATCCCATCTCATGGAATTTTCTTTGGTACTCCTCTCTGATTCATGATCTTCCTGTTTTTAGAGGGCTGATCCCAGCCCTAAGTCCAGGAATGGGAATAAACCAGGCATGGACAAAGGAGATCACACTAAGCATTCACTGACAGGCATGAATCTGAAATGATTTAATAGAGGTTAAAGTAAATCCAAGACCACACAAGTTAATGCCCAAACTAGGGGTATATTCCAAGCACCACTGCTCTTTTCATACCATCATGCCACATAATCTCTGTAAATCAAAAAAAAAAAAGTTCTTACTAACTTAAAAAATAGTCGTAGGTTCCATTCTAGTGCTGATAAGCCAGACTGTCTCAGCGTCAATGCTACTTCCTGTTTATATATTAGAGTATGTGCAACGTATGCCCACATTTCCTTCTATTTCTTAAAGAGAGTAACAACTTCTTCCGGGGTACGGAGAGAACAGTGATAACTTACTACTCTATATTCAATATTCTTCTAGCCTAAAAAAAAAAAAAAATCATCCTATGGCACTAAGATCCCACAATCTATTTTATCCTCCTAACGACTGCAGTATGATTTACAGCTATGTGAAAAGGGGCTAAGGAAGAAATGGGAGGGAGCACAGTATTCCATAATGCTTACGGTGGTTACATTGGAAGGACTAGATCAGAACTAACTTTCCCTCATTCCATTATTTTCCCATTTGGGGGAAAATATTATATTTCAAAAATCAGGAAACTTATACTTTTCTAAAAATCTATTCAAAGATCAGTTATCTGTGCTTCAAATTGTTCAATCCTTTTTTATTCTCTTTTCTACTGTGGCCATTAATCTCCTCCTTAATTCTGCCAGGAGAAAAAGCTGTGAGTCAAGCTCAAGGCCTTTGGACCTATCCTGGGCTGTAATTTTCCTAGGAGTGCCTGTGTGAAAGTGTGGCTCGGTCAGGGCTCCCAGGAAGACAGCCAACTCCCAGAAAATCAGTGAACAAGGGAAGAAGGAGGTTTAGGAATGACCCAGATCAATTTTAATTAACCATATCGATGTGGTCTCTTGTGACCTCAGGAAATTTGGAAATTACTTAGAATTACATTTGGGTGTCACACTTGGCCTCAAACACAACATCTCTGAATTCTTTATCTTTTCCAAAACAGTTGTGTACTCCACACCCCATTATCTCTCAGCTCTGCCTCACTGCCTACATCTGATTAGTCATCAAGTACCAGCGTGTGTTCTTCACCTTTCTCATATTGCTGTATCGCCAACTGTTGTGTGGACTAACAGTTTCTCAGCTGCCAGGCTGGTCCTCCTCCCTTTAATCCTCCCCGGGGATCTTTAACATTACAAATTAATCCTGCCCCTCCCCCACCCCAGCTCTACCCACAACTCAGAACCATTCGGTGGTTCTATGTTTCCTTCAAGATAACATCCACGATTTTCTAGGATGGCCTCCAAGGACTTCCAGGATCTGTCCTCTCTGGCTATCATTTCAGCATTGTCTGTCCCCAGCCCCTGGACACTCATGGCCTCGCTTTAGTCACATCAAGCTACCTGAGTTACCTATCTGTACAAATTACTACGGCCCCCTGGAAAACCTTGATCCTTCTATCTGGGGGGGATTAATTCACAGCTGTTGACAAAAGAGTTTGTATTGTGTGGTTGCTTTGGTATAAAACATGAGATGATTCATACATAGGCTTCCCAAATGCAGAGTGTGTTTCCACAGGAACACACAAGAAACTGGCAATGTTGGTTGCCTCTGGAAAGGAGAACTATGAAATTGGAGATATAAGGGTAGGAGAAAGACTTTTGACTCTATACTCCTTTGTGCCTTCAGAATTTTGTGCCATGTAAATATGTCAACAGTTTGACTAAAGGGAAAGATTCGTCTGCTTTATGAACCAGCAGTTCCACTCATTGGTATAAACACAAGAGAAATGAATGCATATGTTCTCTGAAAGACATGGACAAGAATATTTGCAGTAGCTTTTCTCATAATAGGCAAAACCTGAAAACATTCCAACTGTCCATCAATAGGAAAATTGATATATACATTGAATTATATTTATTGAATAGAATACCATATAGCAATAAAAAAGAATAAACCATGATGCATTCTATCAGGGATAGAAGGTTGAGCCACAGGATTCAACACAGAAGGGTAAATACTGGAAGATTCTATTTATTTCAAGATCAAATACAAGCAAAAGTAATCAATGGTGACAGAAGTCAGAAGAGTGATTACCTCTGGTATGGAGGGCTAAGAGGGTGGGGCATGGAGGATATTGACTGGGAAGGGATAAATTTGGGGGTTCTTGGCAGTGTTCTATATCTTGAGGTGGGTGATGGTTAAAATGATATATACACATGTAAAATATGATTATACACCAGATATATACATATGGAAAAAATAATTGAGCATTACATTAAAGATGAGTGTATTTTACTGTATGTATGTTAATGGAATTTTTAAAAGTTTTTAAAAAGCATAAAAAATACGTTACCAATTTGAAAAAAAGTAGATAAAATAATTTTTAAAAATTTCACCCAAACGTAAAATGATTTCTCCCTTTACATCGATAAAAGTCAAGGCAACTTCCATACTAAGAGTCAGTAAGGAAAAAACAAAGCAATAAGGAAAATACCAAAAACTTCTTTAAGTTAAAGAAAGAGAGAAGTTTGAAGCAACTATTGATTGTAAAAATAAAATCCCGATTAAATCAATTACAAAACAGAAACAAAACCAGAATTTTCTATCATAACCCAAAAGCTGAAAAGACTGTAATGTAATGCCTCGACCGACCAGGGGCAAGGAGTTCTTTTACACATTTATTAGGCAACTTTTAGAAACGTAGGTGAATAAAAGGGAACTTAGACTGACCTTTTATCTGGGGACACCGCGGTAACCTGGAGACAGAGCTCACTTTGTGGAAAAGTGGCAGCTTGAAATGGAAGTGACAAGGGCAGTAATGAGTAACTAAGGTTTACCTGGCACACAGAGGCAGGGCAATGGTGACCTTGGTGGGGAAAAGGACAGGAGAACCAGGTAGAAAGGGGCAAGGAAGAGACAAGGCTCTTGGCAGCCAGAATGTTTACAAGTGAATTTAAAAAGGTGTGTGAAACTTCAAAATAAGCTGTGTTCGACTAGATCCGAGGAGCTCAAGAACAAGAGAAGGGCAGGAAGAGTCACCCAAAGTGAAAGTAATATGTGCTGCTTTTTAAAGACTCTTTTTTTCTTTCCTCTCCCCCCCTCCCCCCCGCCCCAGAGTTCCGGAGAGGCAATAAGGTGCCAACAAGAGGTCAGCCCTCCACGCTCCCAAGATTTAATACTTTGAACTTCTCGTCTGTCAGGTTTTTTTTCCTCTTGATAAGCTCGCTCTCTCTCTCTCTTTTTAAATTAAAAAGTAACACAGTTTCAATGTAGAAAATTTGGGAAATACAAAAGAACTTTAAGGAGAAACCAAAAATCACTCACAAGATGACCACTGTAGCATTTCAGTATAGGACAATTTCTAATAGGTAGAGAACAGCCCAAGAGCAGGTCAGAGGCTCTCCTGCTCTAGGAACCCAGATGGTGTTTATTATTGGAGATTTGTCATTTTTATTTTACTGGTGCATTTTCCCACCAGAATTTCCACGAAGGCGGAGATTTTGTTTGTGTTGTTCACTGCTATATCCTGATGCCCGGCACATAATGGACACTCCAGAAATATTTGTTGAATTAGCTATTTTTTTCACACTTACTTACAAAGATTAGCTGCTACTTTTTATTTTTTCCTCCTCATAATTAAAATATTTTAATTCCTTTTCATGTTCCATTTTACAACTGTTCTTATTTATCAGAACAATGTAGTTATTAAATACAAAATGTCTGTTGAAATTAGGAAAATGTCAAATGTAAACAAAATCTTCATGATTTATATTAACACCACATTGCATTTCTTCTGTGATGCCTCCTTGTGCATTCTCCTGAATATTTGAAAAAAACAATTCCTTCCATTCCTTACGTTAATCTCTTGCTCACATAACTTACAAAATAGAACTTGAAAATCAATTTAACTCTAGGGCATTGCAGCTCATTTCTCCTTAAAAACCATGATTTCTTTTTAAAATTTAAGTTGGGCTACTAATTATTTTCCCCCAAATTCAGGACTTGTCTTTGATTAGTGAAAAATGATCCAGGAGATCTCATGATGCTTAGAAGTCCAGTGAGGGAAGTAAAGAATACTGAATATTTTTGCAGTAAAAATTTTCAGGGAGGGCAGATGGAATTACTTAAGCTTGAAATATATCCAAAATTCTGTAGTCAATATTCCTTCTCTTGGAATTAAAACAAGACCCTTGGAATCTTCCATAATCAGAGATAACCAGGGCCCTTCAACCATCCCAAACCAACCAAGGCCTCGGGGACTACAAACACAGTTATTTTTTGGGGGGGGGAAATACCACATAGTTAAGGGTGTTTTATTGGTTCATATAACTGGGAAGTCTAGAGGTAGAACTAATGGGCGAGGCTGAGTCCAGGGTCTTAGATAATGTCAGGGTTCTCTCTCTGAGCACCCATGTGATCAAATCTCAGAGGACCAAGTGGTCCTGCTTGGATCATGTACCCTATCCTGGATCATTAATAAGTGACCAAGGAGAAGATATGGTCAAGGCCTGGGCACATACTCATCCATATAAAGAGGGAAGTGGGATCAACCTCACTCAAAACAAGTGAAGTGGATTCTCCACAAGGTGCATTCTGTTACCACATGGAGTGGCAAAGGAATTGGTGACCATGTTGAAATTTATCTGAGCCCTGTTCTCCTGGAACATAATCTCCCTCATACACACACCCACTCATCCTTTGTGTTCCAAGAAATGGCTTCCTGCAAAGAACCACCCTTCCCCATGTGATTTAGAGAAGACTCGTGACCACCTTGTCTACCTATGACAAGGCCAGACACAGACTATAAATTTCCATTCTTTGTCTCATAAATGATTCGCTGAACTGTGGGGTCACTGACCAAGCTGGACAAATGGCCGTTAACTTAACTTGAGTAAACTTTAATCAGGTTTCTCTCCTTCCCCCTAAATTTGGTCCCTGAACTTGGCCTACCTTTGACCTGCCTGACCTCTGAGAAGCTTGCAAGTCTTATGGCCTATGATTAGAGCACTCCTCTACTGCAACAGTCCCCCTCCCTTCACTGCAGTAATCCTTCTGAATAAAGTCTCTCCTTACCTCACTCCAGATTTGTTTTTTTACTTGGCACTGGCCACACAAAACAATAGATGTTTACCACAAACACTCTATTGTCCAGTCTGCTTCGTCTTAGGGGATGAAAATTAATTACACCAACCCTTCCCATCTTCCGTTTTGAACCAACAGAGAAGTAGAAAGAGAAGCCAGAATCAGTCAGGTAAGAGTTCAAAATGTCAGCTTCATCAAGGAATAAATGGAGAAAGAAAATGTGGTAAACACATACAATGGCATATTATTCGGCCTGAAAAAGGAAGGAAACTCTGAAACATGCTTCACATGAATGAACCCTGAAGATATGCTAAGTGAAATGAGGCAATCACAACAAAGATAAATACTGCCGGATTCTACTTATCTGAGCTACCTAGAGTAATCACATTCAGAGAAACAGAAAGTAGAACAGTGGTTGCCAAGAGCTGGGAGAAAGGGGAAATGGAGTTGTTGATTAACAGATAGTGTCAGTTTGAAAGACAAAAAAAAGTTGTAGAGATTCTCTGCATAACAACGCAAATATCATTAACAATGCTGAATTGTATACTTAGACATGGTTTAGATGGTAAATTTTACGTTCTGTGCTTTTTACCATAATAAAAAATAATTTTTATAGAAGTCAGTTTCTTAACTAATAAAGCTGATAGGAGACTGTGATGTAGATCTGTGGTCAAATGAGCTTACTAATACTTTGCAGGATTAAAATAAACTGCTTCGAACTTCAGACCTTCTTGCAGGACAGGACCTACTGTAGTAAGGTTATCACAAGGTCAGTCTTTAAGGACAGGCCCCTCTGAAAGAGAAGAAGGGCCTGGTGACACATTAACACTTCCCCTCACTCAGTCTCACCAAAGAAGGTGCTTTTTCCCAAGGCGAGAGTGAGCAAGGAGGAGAGGCCTGAGTTCCTCCAAGTTGTCCCCACTGGGAAGCAGACAGATTCTAACCAGTCTGTTAGAAGAAAAACACATTAGAATATAGCCTCGGAAGGAATATGAAAAACGGCGAAGTTTTTCATAGTTTTGTTACTAGGATAACAGGATTTGGAGGGGGTCTTTCTCTTTTCTCAAAATAATTTTATTGGTGTGCCTTTTTAAAAATATAATTTTGCTAACATTGGAAGTGCTACATTAATAATAATTTGATACACTTAATTTATTAAGTGTCCAAAAGGGGGAAAAATAAGAAGGATTATTAATGTACAGTTCTCATTTTATAATTATCTTAACTATTTTCTGGCTTTTTGTCATGTAAGTTTCATTAATTCTATCAGTGAAGCTGAACAGTTTCAAAATGCTTTTAATTGATATGAATGCCAAAACAAGAGGATAATTTTGTATTGTAAAGCATACATCTGACTTACATGTTTTCATTTGAAAATGAAAGACATCCCTTTGGGCACAAAAACTTCAAGGTCAGATATAAGTCAATTAGATATATTTGACTGGCTACACTTTTTTTTTTTTTTTTTTCATTTTTTTTTTTAAAGATTTTATTTATTTATCTGAGACAGAGAGAATGAGAGACAGAGAGCATGAGAGGGAAGAGGGTCAGAGGGAGAAGCAGACTCCCCGCCGAGCAGGGAGCCCGATGCGGGACTCGATCCCGGGACTCCAGGATCATGACCTGAGCCGAAGGCAGTCGCTTAACCAACTGAGCCACCCAGGCGCCCCTACACTTTTTTTTTTTTAATGTACAATTCAGTTCCCTATAGGATTGGGACATCTCTGTCTTTCCAACACCTCTATGGAGAAGGTAGAATAGATTTCATTTTTCTAGGTTATCAGATGAGAAAACAAGCCTATTATGTTAAATTCAATGCTTGGGATTATGTACCCACAGAGTGAAATAGCTGATTTAAAACTCTCTTCTTGGACGCCTGGGTGGCTCAGTCAGTTAAGCATCTGCCTTGGGCTCAGGGCATGATCCCAGGGTCCTGGGATTGAGTCCAGCATCAGGATCCTTGCTCAGCAGGGAGTCCACTTCTCCACTTCTCCCTCTGCCTGCCACTCCCCGTGCTTGTACTCTCTCTCTCTCTGACAAATCAATGAGATCTTAAGAAAAAAAAAAACTCTCCCTCCTTTTCTTTCTGTGCTTTCCAAAGAGGGTATATTTAAATATATACTTCTCTCTCATTAATTTGAGGTAAAAGGATTATCTTTAAAAGTTATGTGAAAAATGAAGGGCAGGGAATCGGAGGGGGAGACGAACCATGAGAGACTATGGACTCTGAGAAACAAACTGAGGGTTCTAGAGGGGAGGGGGGTGGGGGATGGGTTAGCCTGGTGATGGGTATTAAGGAGGGCACGTACTGCATGGAGCACTGGGTGTTATACGCAATGAATCATGGAACAATACATCAAAAACTAATGATGTAATGTATGGTGATTAACATAATAAAATAAAATTATTAAAAAAAGTTATGTGCAATCAAATTTTAAAGAGAAAAAACTTACACTAAATGTAAATTATACCTCAATTAAAAAACTTACAAAACATTAAACAAGGTCAGTGAAAAAAATTTCTCTGCAGGAACTTTAGACAAATAAATGAGTACATTGAGAATCAGCTGTGATATGACACTTTGAATAAATAGTACAGAGTGAAACACGTTGCATCTTTTTAAAAAAGATACTGTTACGTCAAAAAAATGTATATCCTCTATCAACCGAAAGCACATTTGGTTTGAATAATTTCTACATCCTCAGAGACATTCTCTCTCTAAGGAATCAATCCATTTAGGAAATTGCTTCCTAGAACTTGTACTAAAAAATGAAGAGGACTTATCTATCACATTTGCTTTGAGGGGAAAATGGTGTGCTTTAGATAAAACATTACAGTGACCAAAATACCTCCCATCTGTCAACTTTATATTCCTCTCATTTAGTTTCACGTCATGCACTTTGGCAGGATTCATGGGAGGAAAGCAGACAAGAACCTATTTTTACCATTGTTGAAAGCATGCCAATTTGGCAAGGGTGTGGGACAATGGGTACTCTCATAGGCAGTAAGAATATAAATTGGTTCCGCCTTTCTGGAAGGTAATTTGGCAATACAAAGGATATCAAAAATTTAAACATGCATATATTTTGGCCCCAAAATTCAACTTTTGGGAATTTATCCCAGTGAACGAATTGAACAAGTATGTAAAGAGATACATAAAGGGTCTTCATGAAGCATTGTTTACAATAAGGATAAGTTAGAAACCACCTAAATCTTTTATCACTGGTAGAGTGATTAAATACATTATGATATATCTATTCAGTGGAGTACTTTGTGGTACTTTGGACCAATCATATATACTTGTGTTTAATGCTAGGGAAAGGTTATAGAACAGCATGTATAGTCTGGGCTGTGAAAAATTTTCTACATGCATAGGAAAATGCCTGGAAGAATATACAGCAAAATAATGTTATCTCTGGGTTGTGAAGTTTCGAGTAGTTTTTACTTTTTTATTCCTTTTATTTTTTTTTAAACCATATCATGAGCCTGTTCATTTCTTTAGTCCTAAAATACACGTGTTCTGGCTTGAAAAAAGTTAAAACATGCCAACTTAAACAATTGTTTTAGGAGAAAGTACTTAAAATCATATATCTGCTAAGGGATTAATATCCAGAATATATAAAGAACTCCTACAATTCAACAACAAAAACACAACCCAACTAAAAAATGGGCAAAGGACTTGAGCAGACATTTCTCTAAGTATGATATGTACATGAACAACAAGCACATAAAAAATACTCAAAATCACTAATCATTAGGGGATATGCAATTCATACCCACAATGAGATACCACTTCACACCAATTAGAATGACTATTACAAAAAAAAAGAAAAAAAAGAAAATAACATGTGGCAATAACAATTTTGTGGAAAAATTGGAACACTTCTGCTTCGCTGGTGGGAATGTTGCTGTGGAAAACAATACAGTGGTTTCTCAAAACATTAAACATAGAATTGCTATATAATTTAGCAATTCTACTTCCATATATATACGCAAAAGAACCGAAAGCCGGGACTTGAACAGATACTTGCACACTAAAGTTCATAGTAGTATTAGTCACAATAGCCAAAAGGTGGAAACAACCCAAATGTTTGAGACAAAATGATGGGATAATCAAAATGTGATACACACACACACACACACACACACACACTGGGATGTTAATTCAGCCTTAAAAAGGAAAGAAATTCTAATACATGCTACAATGTGGATGAACCTTGAGGACATTATGCTAAATAATACAAGCCAAACACAAAAGGGCAAATACTATATATTTCCACTTACGTGAGCTCTAGAGAGTGGTTAAATTCATAGAAAGTAAAATGCTGGTTGCTAGGGGATGGGGAGGGTGGAATAAGGAGTTGGTTTAATGGATACAATGGTGATGGTTCTACAACAATGTGAATGTACTTAATGCCACTGAACTGTGCACTTAAAAATGGTGAAAATGGTGGGCGCCTGGGTGGCTCAGTCGTTAAGCGTCTGCCTTTGGCTCAGGTCATGATCTCAGGGTCCTGGGATCGAGCCCCGCATCGGGCTCCCTGCTTGGCGGGAAGCCTGCTTCTCCCTCTCCCACTCCCCCTGCTTGTGTTCCTGCTCTCGCTATTTCTCTCTCTGTCAAATAAATAAATAAAATCTTTAAAAAAAATGGTGAAAATGGTAAAGTTTATGTTATAGATTATTTTACCACAATAAAAACAATTTCTTTTCCTACCTAGAGCTATTTCTGTCATGACTAACAAAGATCTAACTTGTCAGAAAAATACCTGTAGACTTTGGAAAACGGAAAACTGTTATTCATCTTAATTCATTTCCCTTAGCCAGGCTTGGCCTACATTGGAAGGTATAAGTGACATTAATCCAAATTAATAGGGATTGAGTTAATCCTCTTCATTTCCTTCAATCCAGTTAGGTTTATTTATACGTGACCCTTATTTCTTCAGCTTCTACCAGCTACCTGAAAGACACGGGGAGATTGTGGGTAATAACAGGCAGATGTTTTCAACAGACATGTCCGCTCTTTCAGCCCACCTGAAATAGGCGGGCCTGTCAGCGATTATAGCTCTCCAGGTTCTCAGAAATAGTCTGGCTCTTACCAGTTTTTAATCTTTGTCAGGGACTGAGCTAGTCATGGCCACGACTGCTGTGACCCCAGCCTGTGCAACTCTCTCAGGCATTTTCGACAACCTCAGCTCCTGGCCTCAAAAGGAGCATGTATACCCCTCTCTTCAATCTGACGGTAAGTTTCTATCCTTTTCAGGGACCGTCTCTCCAGAGGTGGGGGCAGCTTTCAGCTCCGCTGATGGAAGAACCTTATTCTGGTGGGGAGGCTCTCCATTCCCAAGTCCCCTCTGCTATTCCTCTCAGTGGCCATGGTGGCACGAAGGTGGGCAGACAGGGCTTGGCTTAGGACTGGGTGATGGTGGAGTGATAATGGCATGAAGGAGGGCTGGGTCCTGACTGACCTGACCTGGCCTCTGCTCAGTCACACCTAGGCAGGTCAGCAGCACCCCAGCTCCCCTGATGAGCCCCTGTGACAGGATCCACATAAGAAATCTACCTTAGAATATCTTCCATTCTGTGGCAATTTCCCTTCTAACCACCAAGAGAAAAATAAAACAAAAACAAACACCGGCCCCCCTCCCCCGTTTCACTCTCTAAAACCCCATTCTTACTTAGTTAAAATCACCTTTTCATCTAGAAAGAGAAAAGAAGGGTGTCCTTCTGTTGTTTTATGTGGGGGGGGGGGGGCCCACAGTCCACTGGCCATATTTTTAACCTACAACTCGCTGTGGGTGGAGCCCAGGAGAACCTATGCAAACAGGACTACTGCCTTCCTGCCCTGTGCCTCCTCCTTCCTTGGGCAAATTCAAACACTGCTTTGATTCCCAAGGCCAGAGCACATAGCCTCACAGGACTTTAGAGCTAAAAGAGACTTTGAAAAACAGCCAGGCTAGTTGCTTTAGCTGCTGCTGAAGTTCAAGGACCTTAAGTGATCTGCCCAAGAACGCGGCTATTAGGTACAGAAATCTCCACCATTAAGTCTAGAGATAAGTAAGATCTCTCACTTTTTGTTGTTTGTTTTCAATCACTGCTTTAAGTATTATGAAGGGAGAAGTGAGAAGAGAAAAAGAATCTCAAATTAGTCATTCTTGGTAGTTGTTCACAACTTGGATGCAAGGTTTTTGTGGTGAAGGAAGTTGAAATTCTTGACTAAAATGAATAATTTTTAAGAAGTCGATATTTGCTTAACATTGTCCCGTTCTCAGTGATATTTAAGAGTTTACAGAATTTATAGGGCTGTTAGCTGCATAGATAGAATGGTTAAGAACTATGGATAATACAACAAAACAGCTAGTTGAAAAATAATTTAGTTTCTGAAAATAATCAAAGTCACAAAGTTATGCATGTATACACACACACACACACAGAGCATGTTTTCAATCTCAGCTTTGGAAGATTGGGTTTGATTTGCTTTTAGAAAAAGGCCCTATTCTTTGTGACTGAACCACTTATAATTACTTGGAATTGTCTTTCTAATCATCTTTTACAGTTTATACCAGGACTAGCATGCCTGATGTTTTGCTGGTGGCCGCAGAATGAAGTTGGCGAGATGGGGAAGGTTTAAGATCTGCTGAACATGGTTGGACAGCGGACAGACCTGGCTGCCAAGGTGGACTCCAGAAGCCTAGCCAGTTGGGACAGGGAGAGCCACTGATGCAGTGTCCAAAGGACACAATCATTTCAATTCCAGAAGTGATAACCACTGGGCTTCCAATAAAGCAGGCTGGGCACAGCTGTGGAAACTCAGGAGGTACTCACCACTCAGGACTCAGTCTAAAGGGTGCTCTAGGGGCAAGGGGTAGAAGGACAGGGAAGGATAGGGGGATAATTTAAGTACAAAGATCAATACAGAGCTGACCTTACCATAGACAGGGAGAGGGAGGAGATGGTAACATTACCATAATCGTTCAGGGCTCATCCCTGCAGACATCCTAAGTCCAGTTAAGAACATGAATACTTGGGGACTGATTAGCCCCAGGCATTATCATTATGACATTAATAGTTGGAAGAAGTCACATTTTCAGCACTCCTGCATGCTTTTCATTTATATCACACACACACACACAGAGAGAGAGACAGACAGACAGACAGAGAGAAAGAGAGACAAAGACAGAGATTTATTGCAAGGAATTGGCTTATGTGATTGTGAGGGCTAACTGGGCAAGTCCAGAATCTGCAGGGCAAGCCATGAGGAAGGACAGGCTGGAAACTCTCAGGAAGGAGTTGACCCTTGAGTCAACAGGCAGCATTTCTTCTTCCTTTGGAAAAACCTCAATTCTGTTCTTAGACCTTCCCACTGACTGGTTCTGGCTCACCCAGATTATGGAAGATAATCTCCTTTCCTTAAAGTCAAATAACAGTAGATGTTTATCACATCTACAAAATACCTTTAGAGAAACACCCAGATGAGTGTTTGATTGAATAACCAGGTACTTTATAGCCTAGTCAAGTTGACAAATTAAACTGACCATTACACCAGTTCGGTATCATTGAGTTTGCATTACACCATGCTTCCCCAGGGGAGACAAATGCATTCCACCCATCTGTTATGATTATCATTCCTAAGATCTAAAAATGTGGGAGAGATAAAACCCAAAAACGTATTGCCTGTCTTGGAGATTTATAAACCTGAAATCGACTGAGACTGAGCCTTCTGGTGAAGACCTCAGTGGCGCCAGTCATGGAAACTAGGCAGGGCAGAGGTTAGGGGAGGTGGTACAGCCTCATAAAAAGAGGATGGACTTTGGAATCAGACACACCTGGGATTGAATTACAGCTTTACTACTCGGCAAACGCTGACTTTTAAACAAATTGCTACGTGAAAAAAAAATCTATTTCTTGAGGTATAATTTACATATGATATAATTTAAGTGTATATGTCAATGAGTTGTAACAAATTTACACACATGTGTAATCATACACATGATCAAGATGTAGAAGAAGTTCCCTGTACTCCTGCGCAGTCAACTGCCCCTACTCACCAGCCCAAGGCAACCACTGATGTGCGTTCTGTCACGATTTATCGATTCATTCATTTTAAACGAATATTATTGAGCACTTACTATGTGTCAGGCATAGTTCTGGGCACTGGGACATAGTAGTGAATAAAACAGATAAAAATAGCTGCCATTATGTAGAGGGAAACAGAAGGCAAACAAAAATCTATAAGGAAAATTTAGGTAGGTCATATGGTGGTAATTTCCACAGATAAAAATAGAGAAAGTAATTGGGGAGAACCAGGGTGGGGGTGGGGCACATGTTGCTCTTTTCACTGGGGTAGTCGGGGACCAGATCACCAGAAGGTGATGTTTGAACAAGTTGTAGATGGAAGTGAGGCCATGAACAATGTGGATATGAGGACAAGAATGGTCTAGGGAGAAAGAACAGCACGCACAACAGCCCACTGGGGAGTACTGCTGGAATGTTTGAGAAACTGCAAAGAATCCAGTGTGTTCGGAGTGGGAGGGACAGAGAAAGAAAGCAGAAAAAGGTAGGAGAAGTAGAGAGGTCCAGCTAGGATAAGGCCCATAGTCCACTTTGACTTTTTATCTTAGTGTCATTAAGACCCACTGCAGGGTTTTGAGTAGAGGACTGACTTATTTAAAAGAATCACTCTCGCTGCTATGTTGGGAATTGACTGCAGAGGCCAAGTGCAGAATTAGATCTGATACACAGTAGATGTTCGATACATTTTAGCTATTTGGGGGTTATTGATTTCCTAGCACAAATGAGGCTGTGATCTCTTTTTGTTTCTTTACTTGTTTCTGTATAGTGCAAATACAAATCCATTCATTTACCCAACACATATTTGTGGAACATGTCTATACTGGGTGCTGGGGAATAAATGTTGAGTTAAAGGAAGATACGATTGCTGCAAATTCATAGGAACAGAAAGTAGAATGGTACCGGGATAGGGGAGGAGGAGATGGAGTAGTGTACAGCTTCAGTTTTGCAAGATGAAAACGTATGGGAATCTATTGCACAACAATGTGAATATACTTTACTGAACCATATACTTGAACACGGTGAATGGTAAATTTTGTTGTTGTTTTTTTTTACCACAATTAAATTTTTTTTGATGAAAAAATACGATTTAAAGTTTTTTAAAAAGCAAAAAAAGAGAAAAGACTATTGTTAGGGGAGTTATCCAACAAATTAACAAGAGAAGTGTTAGGTAGGAATAAGTAGCTATGATGAAAAATATAGTGGTGAGATACTGTGACTGGAGGGCTCCTTTAAATTAAAAACAAATTAAGGGGCGCCTGGGTGGCTCAGATGGTTAAGCGTCTGCCTTCGGCTCAGGTCATGATCCCAGGGCCCTGGGATCGAGTCCCGCATCGGGCTTCCCGCTCCTTGGGAGCCTGCTTCTCCCTCTGTTTCTCTCTGTCTCTCATGAATAAATAAATAAAATCTTTAAAAAAAAAAATTAAAACCAGTAAAAAAGGAAAGCATGACCTTATTTATGTAAAGGTGTATTTAGGTGTCTACTGCCTAACTAGACATTAATCACTTACAAGCAATAACCCAAACAATACGAAAAAGTCTTACTTCTTGGGGCACCTGCGTGGTTCAGTCGGTTGAGCCCCGAATCTTGATTTCGGCTCAGGTCAAGACCTCAGGGTTATAAGATGGAGCCCCGCGTCCAGCCCCATATCAGGCTCTGCTTGTGATTTCCTCCCTCTGCCCCTCCCCCCACTCACGCATGTACACTTTCTCTAAAATAAATATATCTTAAAAAAAAAAAATCTTATTTCTTTACCCCCTAGGAGGTGGAATCAGATATATACTTAAAATGCTACTTGTTTTTCCTACTAAAAAGAGATGTGTACATGTCTGTATAACTTATGTATAGGTATGTATGTGTGTGTACATATATATACACACACACACATATACCATTCGCTCATACATACATATACTTGTGTGTATATATGCATGTGCATGCATGTGTACATGCCACATTAAACAGAGATGTGTCTGGTTGCTTACCCAGCTTATTCAGCACCCAGGTAGTAAGATGACCATTTAATCTGTATACTTTCCTATATTGTTTTAATTTTTAAAGTAATAAGCACATAACATTTTCCCTAAAAGAATAAAGCTATTTTAAAAATTACTCTACAATCCAGTTCTGGTGTATGAGTTGATAAATGTGAGGTGCATAGAGCATGTCTAGAATGTAGTTAGTGTTAATAAAGCTCTAAGTACTCTACACCAATTTTCTCCCATTTTTTTTAAAGATTTTATTTATTTATTTGACAGAGAGAGAGAAAGCAGGGGGAGTGGCAGGCAGAGGGAGAAGCAGGCTCCCTGCAGAGAAGGGAGCCCGATGCTGGACTCGATTCTAGGACCCTGGGATCATGACCTCAGCTGAAGGCAGATGCTCCACCAACTGAGCCACCCAGGCGCCCAGGAATTTTCTCCTTTAACCCTGACAAATACAGCAGATGCTGAGATACAGACATGTTATACCAAAGATCCCACAGTTTTTAAGTAAGGAGACCATATTTTACGGACAAATTTTTTTAACTTTTTTTTTTTTAACTCCTTTAACATAAATGGCTATTTAAAATGCCTCGGTCCTGTACTCGTGTAAAAACTCTTTGCTGAGGATATTCTCAACTGATACTATAAATACATAACTGTTCTATGTGATTCAAAAGAATGACGTACACATTCTCATAAGGTTTCTGAAGTATCATTTAAAATAAATGAATCAAATAACTCCATTCTAAGACATACATAATTCACAGAGAACTAAAATTTTTATCCCAACTTTATAGCAAAATTATTAATAATAGCACCAGTTTGCCCTTGAATAGCAACTTATGGTTAACAAAGCACATTCACACAGGTTGGCTCATCTTGAGCTTCAAAACCACTCAGTGAGTTGGTGGGGCAGGCCCGACATTAATATCATCGCAGATGGCTGAGGAAGCTGAATCCTGGGTGTATGCTTCAGCTAGAATGTCTTTGGTCACAAGTAATAAAACCCAATTCTAACTGGTTTAAATAACACAGAGATATGCTGGCTCACTTACTTGGATGCCCAGAGGTGAGGTGGTCTTCAGACTTGACACAATCTAGCTGCACTTGACTGTATTTCTTTGCAATTCTCTTGGTTCTGCCCTACATGAAGTACTGGCTTCATCTTGAGCCTCATACAGTTCTCAGCCTCAACACTATACATGACAGTGCCAGAGGAGAAGAGCATTTCTTTCTGTCCCTTTGTCTTGAAAATGAGGAACCCATCCTCAGAAGTCCTTAGCAAATTTCCCTCACTTATCATTGGCCCAGAGGAATTCATATCCCCATTCCTGAGCCAATTATTGGCAAGGGCCATGGGATTGCCCTTAGATGAATCAAGATACTTGAGAATCTGGGCTCTGTTAGGAAAGAGGAGAAAGCGGAATGGTAATGAGCACTGGTTGAGTACTACCACCTGGGAAAGAGCAGTCAGGAGTCAAATCCAACTCTCTCAGGTTAAGTCCTGTGGCTAAGAGTACCATGGAGGCCATGAGAGCAGGACTTGGGTCCTCTCACTCTCATGTTTTTCCTGTAACAACCTCAACTTGATTTTCATTGGATTAGAATGCTCATTTTTTGGTGACTAACATAATAAAATTTTTTAAAAATGCTCATTTTTGACTTCTGTGGGGACACCCACGGAGCATCCTTAAAATGCTTGAATGTGGGAATTATCTATGCCTGCATCTTGCAAGACTGAGGTTGGATGGGGCGCCTGGGTGGCTCAGTCGTTGGGCGTCTGCCTTCGGCTCAGGTCATGGTCCCGGGGTCCTGGGGTCGAGCCCCGCATCGGGCTCCCTGCTCCGCGGGAAGTCTGCTTCTCCCTCTCCCACTCCCCCTGCTTGTGTTCCCTCTATCGCTGTGTCTCTCTCTGTCAAAATAGATAAATAAAATCTTTAAAAAAAAAAAAAGACTGAGGTTGGATGGACTGGTAAAAATTTGCTTTGATAAATCTCTCAAAAGTATTATATTTTTTTAAATTAAAAAATATTTCAAGGAATAAAAAAGTTCTAGAAAACCTTAATGTTATGTGATCTTTGCACTGGATTTTTCAAGAAGATTTATTTGAGAGAGAGAAAACGTGAGTGGAGGAGGGGCAGAGGGAGAGAGAGAATCTCAAGCAGATTCTGCACTGAGCTGAAACCAAGAGTTGGACGCTAAACCAACTGAGCCACCTAGGCATCCTGCATTGGATTTTTAAAGAAAAAACTGCTGCAGTTATAGTTGGAGCACCCTGAGCATCTCTCCCAGATCCATTCTTTTTCCCTCACCAGAGGAAATCATATTCTGGATTTGGTGTCTTTTCATGTGGATGTTGTTATACTTTTAATACTACCTATAGATTTAAGATATAGTATTATTTTAAATACATACACACACACATGCACACACACATACACTAGTTTATATAAATACCAATCTGAACATATCCTTCTGCAATGGGACTTTTCATTCAATATTCTTTTAAGTGATACCTATATTGATATATGTACCTTTAGTTCACTCATCTTGATTGCAATAGAGCCTATTATTCACATATACCCCAGGGTATTATCCACTCTTCTGTTGATGGATATCTTCTTGGTTTTCACTATTTTGCAATTCCAAACAAAGCTATTTGAGCATTCTAGTAGATATTTCATGATGCACATTCAGAAGAGTTTGTCTGGTACCTATCTTGGAGTGGAATTATTGGACATGTTAGTCTTCAACCTTAATAGATCTTGTCGTATTGCTGCCTGTGATGTGGAATAACATTGTTGGTTTCAGAAGTATAGTAATTTCTTCCTTCCCTTCTGTTTCCTATGCATTTGAAACTCTACAGTTTCTTGAATTTATCCCATTTTCTAGGTTGGAAATCTGTTTTCTTTCCCTCATCATGGAAAATTGTAGTGCTTATTATGAGTCTCTTCATCTTGATATGTCTTATTTAAGTTAGCCTTTTTCCTTTGAAATATATTTTATTATTTATTAGACACAGTGAAATGACAATGAGAGAAAAGAAATAAACACACTCATCACTTTCTCTCAAAGCTGTTGAGATAAAGTAATTTTTCTTGATAATGTTTTGCTCACTTAACTAAATATACAATGTGATCAGAATCTGTGTATCTTGTATGGAGAATGGAAGAAATATATCCCTCTTTCTTCTCACGGGAGAAATCCCAAAGTCAGAAGGTTTAAGAATAGCATTGATAACCAATTAGTTTAATTAGTATTTGGCAACTCTGTTTAGCAGAATCCTTGGACTTGCATCTGGAGTGTAGAGATGACACTACTGAATGATGCCACTTTAGCATCCTAAAGCACCACTCTTATTTTTACAGTGTCTACACCTAAGAGATTCAGCTGCACTTGGATATGCTTACAGCAAGCTCCCTGAGGACTTTCCCTGTGTTTGGGGGAAGAGGTAAGGTCAGTAAATAAAAATATACACTCCATTGTCCTAGGAAATGCAAAGGCAACCCAATAAACAAACATGAGATCATATTTCCATTTTGGTTGAGGACAAGGGGAACATTTAATCCTGAGGGGAGTGAGAGAGAGACAAGAGGAAATTAAACACACGCTGATTGAGACCGTGCTGTTTTCTCTTGCAGTTTGCTTTGCAAAATCCAGATGGGCAAGGAATAAGCATTTCCACACTTACCTTTTAAGTGTCTTAGTATCAGAAGAAGCACCCACCCTGAAACTGTATTTTCTTTACCCAAAGAATGTGGTGTAAGTGAGAACGTTGTATGAGAGGGTGGAGGTGCAGGCTGAGCTTTGTGGGCACAAAGAAGTATTCAAGATAAAAATCATGATAAAAAGGATAATTTCTAAGACTTGAGACACAAGTCTGATGGGGGAGAGTTATTTATGTTGGTTATAGGTTCCTAGAGAGTTGACCCACACC
Source organism: Neomonachus schauinslandi (assembly GCF_002201575.2). Taxonomy (NCBI): domain Eukaryota; kingdom Metazoa; phylum Chordata; class Mammalia; order Carnivora; family Phocidae; genus Neomonachus; species Neomonachus schauinslandi. Next base: position 47,266,046 of record NC_058409.1, on the reverse strand, counting down.
ACTTATCCTTTTGTTTATTGATTAGGCTGTTTAGAAATGTTAGAAACGGTTGTCAAGTTTGTCAAACAGCTCCTTTTATTGCTTCCTCTAGAGTCTCAAGATGACAGCTAGATTCTTCTGGCATGCACAGTAAAGGTCAACTTTGGTAATGTTCCATTAAAACAAGACTACAAAAGTTTCTATACATAAGAGATAATAAGGAAGTTTTTAGGAGTTTTCTTTTTCTTTCTTTTTTTTCAGATTCTATTTTTAAGTAACTTCTACACCAAACATGGGGCTCCAACTCACAATCCCGAGATCAAGAGTTGCACGTTCCACCAACTGAGCCAGCCAGGTGCCTCTAGGAGTTTTCTTCTAACTTCATACCTTTTTATTATTAAAGGTTAGTAAGATCTGAACATTTGTTGGAAAGTAATGAGATATTCTCTTATATTACTTTTGAAAAGAAAACTTCCCCTACTTATCTTGAATTAAAATAATAATTTGTATATTATTATATACAAGGTATATCTTGGGGCGCCTGGATGGCTCAGTTGTTATGCGTCTGCCTTCGGCTCAGGTCATGATCCCAGGGTCCTGGGATCGAGCCCCGCATCGGGCTCCCTGCTCGGTGGGAGGTCTGCTTCTCCCTCTCCCACTCCCCCTGCTTGTGTTCCCTCTCTCGCTGTCTCTCTCTCTGTCAAATAAATAAATAAATAATCTTAAAAACAAAACAAAACAGGTATATCTTGAAGCCAAACACTCTTTTCTTAAATATCAGGGCCCCCCTCCCCTTTGAGTCCTGCAATGGTTAGCAGCCCGCACTTCCTGCTGTCAGGTTCTTGCCCCTGCATTCTAACACTGACCTCCCGGCAGTTACCTTCAAACTGCAGCCTCCATACCAACCTCTGTCATTCCCGTCTCCAATATCAGAAACCTCTGTGTCGCTAAGTGGCACGTCTGCCTCACCCTTTCCCGGCTATGAGCACCCTTCCAGCTGCTGGTTCAGTGACCTTAACCTGGGAGAGCCAGTGTGTTCAGGGGGACAGAAGTGTATCCTGAGCACATGATCCACTTTCTGATGTAATGACTTCATTTCTATTATCCCAGAGGAATGCAGCAGGCATACTGACATTTTGTCTACTGGCACCACAGACAACAGTGTGTTGCTGTACTAACACGCCCGGCTAAATTTGGATATGGTCCTGAGAATCTTATTAGGTAGACAGAGGAACTACTCAGGTCTCTGCAGAAGTGAACACACATACATACCACCCTTATAAAAGCAGTTGGCTTTAACTAGGGGAAAGTTAAATTAGGATTCAAAACATTTAACTAGGGCTTAATGAATGTTTTTTCCACCTTAACTTGATCTTCAATAGATAAAAGGTCAACCAGGTAGCAGCATTCTGGCTTTCTAGAACAAGTATATAATCTTGCTTAAAATTGGGTTGATGAGCTATGAAAGAAGCCAGATCTTTGAGAGCTCTTAAGAATTCTGCAAACATTTTAAAATGGCATTTACTTGTAGGGGTGGTTGTATATAATTTACCCTATTCTAGTCCTTCCAAACGTCTTATTTAGCATGCAGGCATTAGAATATTGACTGTAATTAAAATGGGATGTTGTGAGTAAAGCCCTCCAAGCCCCCGCCCTCAAACTAAAAAGCACCCCGATCTTTGTCCATGGCCTCACTAGCTACGCATTCTGCCTCAGACCTCTGTCATGCTCCTCCTGGGATTTGGAGACATTTGCGTAAATCTTCCATTTATCTAATTAGTCTTTTGGGAGAAAGATGAAATAAAGGGAAGGCAGGAGAGAAAGTGAGGATTCATAGGGCTGGTTAGACCACAGGATGTAGCTTATCTACTGAAGAATTGGTGACATGAAAATCATTACACAGAAGGACTGAGCTCTGTGAATTTCGAGGTTGTCTTCATTTAGATAAGTCACATTCAACTAGTCCTCTTTCCCTCCTTAATTAAGGCGGAATTAAAAAAGGAAATGTAAAGTTGGGTCACCTTCCCAAATGGCTTCAGAAAAATTGCCCTCAACATGGGCCCCCCAAAGGAAGAAATATGCTGGGGTATATAAGGGATTGATAGATGAAGTGTGAGAAATTTCTTTCTTGCCACCTGATCCCAGTTGGAAATTCACTGGCTAACTGTGCTGCTGACTGAACAAAACAGAGGATAATAGCCTCTGGCTGAAGATTTTATAATTGAAGCTGAGGCAGAGTGGGCCATGTGCGTGTTTAGAACAGTGATTGCATTGTGAATTACAACACAAGTCCCACTTGTCAGTCACACAAATGTTTAAGACCCTAGAAAGGCATCTGATTTGGGACAGGGATGACAAAATGGATCTTTTGGTTTTCCCCACTTAGCCCTGAATACAAAGGACTGATGACTGCTTTGTTCTGGGATAAAGTCTTACATTCCTTGCAGGACTTATCCAATCACTAATTGAAAGAAAATTCCTGTCTGGAATCACTCCTACCACTTTCCCAAAGAAGTATACTTTAGTTCTCATCACCCAGTGGGGGAAAGAAAGCAATATAAAAGATATCACACCAGATTTTTTTTTTTTTGCTTTGTTTGCTAATCATCACTTTTCCTCATTTATCTTTAGTGACTGCCTCAATGTTAAACAATTGTAGTAAACAGTATTAAGAGACATGGCTCTAATTTGATAATATTTGTCAATACTTAAAATGCTTCTACCCTTTGAACCAGGAACTACACTTCCAAGAATTTATTTAAGATAAACTGATAGCTGTGGAAAACGATGTATTTGAAAAGATAATCTTGGCAGCATTGTTTATAATGTCTGAAGAGTGAAAATGTCCTAAAAGCTCATTGACAGGAAATTGATTAAATAAATTACAGTACATTTACACAAGGAAATGGGGTATAAAAGTTGTCATGAAACTTGGAACTCTAAAGTTTTTTGTCTTGCATTGATCTGCTTAATTAATTGCTATCCCTAGTTAGAGAAGTAAAATGGGCAGTAAGGGATTGAAGAGTTGGGTGCTTTTCCGTCAGCTCTTATTAGTAGTAACGGAAAATTAAGAGTGATGGGAGAAGGAAGTAAGGAATCTTGACTCATTCTGGACCATATCTAAACAACTCAATGCTCATCTTAATTAACAGTGTGTTTTCTGGATTTATAGGATGTACCAGTGCTTCTTGGGTATATTATACTTATCAGGTCAAGAGGAGTCCCATGTCAGTCCTCAAAGGGCTAGAGGTTTATAACCTTTTTTTTTTTTTTTTTTTTTTTTTAATTTTTAAGTAGGCTCCATGCCCAGCATGGAGCCCAACGTGGGGCTTGGACTCAACAACCCTGAGATCAAGACTTGAGTTGAGCTCAAGAGTCAGATGCTTAACCAACTAGGCCACCCAGATGCCCTGGTTTATAACCATTTGATCACAGCACACAGATAGGGTTAAAGTGAGTATTTTCCTCTCTTACTTGTAAATCCCGTAATCACAGGGCCTAAGAAACTCCTGGATGTAACAGAGACGGAAGAGCACCATTTAGTTCCATTGCTGACAGGCTGAAAAGATAAAATCAACCATTTTGTTAGAAATAAGTCTGTGGTGGCAGGTGGCATGAAAATCATAAAATTTGGTGACACAAAAGTCAAATTATACAATGGAGTCAACCAGTGTCAAGAAAAACAATAGAAAGGCTTTTTATACATACCTTTCTTCTATAATTTTTCTCAATGTATTTTAAACTTATTTGTCTTGGGGTGCCTGGGTGGCTCAGTCGGTTAAGCGTCTGCCTTTGGCTCAGCTTGTGATCCCAGGGTCCTGGGATCGAGCCCCCATGGGGCTCCCTGCTCAGCTGGGAGCCTGCTTCTCCCTCTCCCACCCCCCCTGCTTGTGTTCCCTCTCTCCGTGTCTCTCTCTGTCAAATAAATAAATAAAATCTTAAAATAAATAAATAAATAAATAAACATATTTGTCTTCCCCACTACAGTTAAGCAACTTGAGCTCAGGATTTTTTGTCATTTTTTTGGTTCCTCAGTAGCCAAGCACAGTGCCTGATACCTAATGGCACTTGATAGTCTTCAAAATGAATTAAAAAATAAGTTTGAAAGCAAATTGTTTAAGATTGTCCTTAAATTTTTCTGATTAATGCTAGGGATCCTTTTCCCAGAAAAATACACATATCCATGTACACAAAAATTTCAATAGAATTTCTGGGCAATCATGGAGGTCTGCTTTCTCTCTTCATAGATCTTCTAGGGAACCAGAGATTCTAGATTAAGAAATTCCTAGGTTTAGAGTACATGATCACAGAGAGAAATGGAAGAATCTTTAGAAATATTTCCTATTCCCCAATTTTTCTTTCACAAAAAGCATGTTTCTTTCATCTAAACTTCATAGAGAAACTCTTTCAGTCTCTAAGGAAAAGGGTCTTTTCATATGGAAGGTGTAAAAAATTTTTTATCTATGTAGTTTTAGATTCACCTATAGATACTGTGCAGTTACTATAGCAAAAAGCAGCCTTACAGCAAAAAATAGTTTTAAAGACGGTATTTTTCTTTAAAGATTTACTTATTCCCTAGAGAGAGTGCATGAGTGGGGGGGGAGGAGCGGGAGAGGGAGAGAATCCTCAAGCAGACTCCCTGCTGAGTGTGGAGCCCGATGTGGGGCTCGATCCCAGGACCCTGAGATCGTGACCTGAACCAAAATCAAGAGTGGGACGCTCAGGGGCGCCTGGGTGGCTCAGTCGTTACGTGTCTGCCTTCAGCTCAG